>NC_069500.1:627199845-627264845 GCF_027579735.1 Bombina bombina
TATTATAGGTGGCGGCGGTGTAGGGGGGGCAGGATAGGGGTTAATAAATTTATTATAGTGGCGGCGGTGTAGGGGGGGCAGGATAGGGGTTAATAGGTATTATGTAGGTGGTGGCGGGGTCTGGGAGCGGCAGTTTAGGGGTTAACATATTTATTATAGTGGCGGCGGGGTCCGGGAGCGGCGGTTTAGGGGTTAACATATTTATTACAGTGGCGGTGGGGTCCGGGAGGGGCAGTTTAGGGGTTAATATATTTATTATAGTGGCGGCGGGGGCGGGGAGCGGCAGTTTAGGGGTTAATCAGTTTATTAGAGTGGCGGCGGGGTCCGGGAGCGGCAGTTTAGGGGTTAATCAGTTTATTAGAGTGGCGGTGGGCTCCAGGAGCGGCGGTTTAGGGGGTAATACATTTATTTAGTTGCGGTGGTGTAAGGGGGGACAGATTAGGGGTGTTTAGACTCGGGGTACATGTTAGGGTGTTAGGTGTAGACAGCTCCAATAGGAATCAATAGGATTTCGGGCAGCAGCTAACATGAACTTTTGCTATGGTCAGACTCCCATTGATTCCTATGGGATGCGCCACCTTCAGGGCGAAGGATTGAAAACCAGGTACGCTGGGCCGGAAAAGTGTCGAGCGTACCTGCTAGTTTTTTGATAACTAGCAAAAGTAGTCAGATTGTGTTCGGAACATCTGGAGTGACATAAGAATCGATCTGTGTTGGACTGAGTCCGGTGGATCGAAGCTTACGTCACTAAATTCTACTTTTGCCGGTGTGTAGAGCTTGATAACTAAGGCGAATCAGCCTCGCCACAAATACGTTGTGGAATTCCAGCGTATTTGAGGTTGATGGCTTGATAACTAGAGGCCATTAAATCAATGAGGTGTTAGTTTTGTTTCTAACTTGAGCTTTGGCTAATTTCCAAGTATGATTGATTTGATTTGTGTGGCTTCTCGGTGTGATAGAGTTACAGTTTATCCAATAGTGATTTTAAATTGAATTATATTTAGTGTAGTCATGATGTTGGGTGTTTTTGTTGTTTGTTATCACTGTTTATATTTTGTTAGTGTCTTGTTTTTTTAGTCTTTTTCTAGATAAATTTCGTCTTGAAGAATGCCTGTATGTGGGCCAAAATATCGACTTTGATTTTCTACAAATATAATAATAATATAATATTTATAATGTCAAAATACACATATTTACTGTCTCTACAAATAATCCTGAGAGTGCCCTTCTTTACATATATGTATACTATTTTCCTTGAGGATTGCACCCAGGTTGTTAACACACCGCCAAGGTTGGAGTGCTGGGCCACCGGCTAATTGTTATATATATATATATATATATATATATATGTACATATATATATATATATATATATATATATATATATATATATATATATATATGTGTGCGTGTGTGTGTGTCACTTATTCTAGTCCAGTGCAACACACTTCTGTTCTAAACTAGAAAAATGCATATTATCCTCATTATTAAATTTGTTGCACTCAAAATCCATCCATTGAGTGTTGGGATGGTAGTAAAACAGTGAAAAATTAGAGCAAAATATGAAATTGATTTGTGTGGTATATGTTATGACTATGACCACAATGAAAACCTTTAAAAGTGGTATATGGCAACAGGGCTATTCATTGCTCAAGACAACAGGTTTATAATAAAAAAAATATGGACAGTAGAGGGGTGGAGCTAACCGCCAAATAAAGCAGAAGCGAATTTGTGGAGCTCTGCCCATTTACAGCATATAAAGTGCATTTTCCAGCAGCCCCGGATCCTCTTAGAAGCTAAAACTTCTTACATCTAAATATAAGGACTGAGGTAGACTGCCTGCAGGGACGTTAATACGGCTGAAGAAGGTAAAGCAACAGTCGCACTCATACAGTGAAGGACCGGTGCGCACAACAGCAGACATCTGCAGGCCCCTCACCTCTGGAGGGTCAGGACTCCGCTCCGGAGGCTGCCACAGATCTGAGGAACTTAAGAGGGGACAAGCAGGGCTGCATAGAGGCACCCACCCAGACAGTTGTAGTGCCGAGCAGCATTGTGGACACGCACTGTTGCAGTCCAGAGATTGAATAATAGGCTCTGCGACCTGAGGCCTAGACTGGGAACTGAGATTTAGACTCTGTCTCCGGAGGGTCGGGGCTCCACTCCAGAGCTGGGTCCTGGCTGGTGACCCCAGAAATAACAAAAGTACAGGGGTAACAAGTTGACTGCCTCACCTATTGGACCACGCTAGGCCGCAGACAGTGACCTGAGGTAAGCGCACCGGCCTCCCCACATTTCACTATAGAGCCAGCACATTCCACACACTCTGCCTACACTCTATATGAGAAGGGACATCACAGCCCTTAACCTTCAAGTTGGACCCTGATCAAATTGGTGTGAACTGTCATTTTCTCTCCTATAGGCCTTAAGTTTGCCTGCAACCTTCCAGGCCCCAATAACGGCACGCAAACCCGTCACTTTGATGCTACAATCTCCTTTGGATCAACGACAGACAACCAACTCATAAAGGGGGTCTGTGGTACTATATTTGATAGAGGGAGCCTCTTCAATGCTTGACAATTACAGAAGAGGTGAGGGAAAGGAGGCCATAGGAAATTATTCCCATTCATTTTAATACTAACATTAAGTGTACAGCTACAATAACTGTTAGCAAACAACCAGTAAACAAGAGGAGTGTGAGGATTAGGTACTTGGACACTCACAGATAAATTACATCCTATTGCTTACTTTCTCCCAATACAACCCCTTTGGGGGACTACCTTTATTGTGAATAGACAGACCACATCAGGGAAGAGACCCACTACATACCCCCCAATAGGGTACAGGGGACTGAATAAAGCCCACAGGCCCACAATCCAAATTGACCCTTCTTATATCCTGCTGACACAGGCTGCAAAAGAGGGCATCTGCCTGTAGACCCTTACTCACCTGACCTCACGTCCCTAGGGGGTAAACTACAACCACCCCTCCTCCCTAGCGCTCAGTATAGGTCCATCCTACTGAGAAGACCTGACAGATCGACGCCACTTCAAAATCTTCTCCTGATGTATACTTCACAAATCAGCATGGAGTAATACCCTATGCCTTGGCCCTGTTGACCCTGCTACATAGTGCTCATCAGGGAACGACACAATCGCACTACAAAGTTAAACTTTGGATAATCTACTGGATCTTCATGCTAGCCTAATTATTGAGATGCCTCAGTCATTTAAAAGGAAACAAAAGGGTGCTCCCACTCCGAAATGTACTGTTGTTGAACACTTCTGCCACCAGACCATGTCTACCCATAACTCTTTGCCACCCTTAACTCCCAAAATATCCCAGCAGCCAAGAACCGCTGCGCAACCACTGCAGAGCAAACCTCTAAATATGGACTCTATAAAATCACTTTTGGCAAATCATTACGACTCCCTGTCCAAAAAATTTGACAAAAGCCATGCAGAACTTAAAAGGGATATAGTCGGCATCGGCGAAATAACTGATACCCTTGAGTGCAAGCAGGAGGATCTTGCGATCGACCATGCAAGCCTCTTTAATTATTCTCAATGTTTAGCAACTCAGATCTCCGACCTGGAATCCAAACTAGCAGACATGAGGATAGATCCCGAAGAAATAATGTGAGGATCAGGGGTATACCAGAAAGAGTAGCCACACAAGACTTAAAAGTTTACCTCCTGCAACTCTTTGTAGCTGTGCTAGGCCCCACCAGTGATAATGAGGCTTTGACGGACAGGGCGCATAGAGCACTGCGACCAAGAAACATGGAGGAAGACAAACCTCAAGACGTGATTATATGCCTCCATTACTTCACCTTCCAAGGAAAAACTACTGTGAGCTGCAGTAAAGGAGGGAGCACTTGCAGACAAGTACGCTGGCTTACAGATCTTCGCCGACCTGTCACCCCACATTCTCCAATTGTGGAGGAACTTTCAGTTTTGCACCAAAAACCTACGTGAAAGAGTGTTAAAATACCGCTAGGGCTTTCCAGTTTGTCTTTTTATAACCAAAGACAGCCAGCAGTACGTTGCCTCATCTATCCAACAGGCCAGAGAATTAATGCAGAGATGGGACTTTCTCCCCGATGAACCTGCAACACCTACCACCGAGGCCTCCACACAGAAACTAAGAGCATCAGCCAGGGAGTGGCAACCCCTACCACCGAGACTCCCACAACATAACCGGAACATCCCCTTGCTGAAGATCTCAATTCCTCCACAATAAGGAGATAATAGTTCACAAACCATCTGAAAGTCTGGCATGTCAAAGCTCGCTCTCTTCTCTGATTCTCTTTACTACTCCTTCTCTCTCCTCATCTATCTCACTTACTCCTCTATCTTGCACTCCCCCTTTAATCTCTTACCTCCAGGTTCACAGGCCCCGGAGTTGCATACTGCACCTACAGGATGGCTGAATTGATTGGAACACTATAAACCCCTCCCCGGGGAAGCCTTAAGCCTGGGTACATCCACTAAAGACGGAAAGTATTCATATGACTTTATGCCACATTGATTCAAGTGTTAACTTTGGTCTCATATGCTGTGTTTATCTAGACATACTAGACTAGGTAATATTAATAGACCTTATAGCAGAAAGAAGAGGTCAGCATAGAAGTAGCCCGATACTGAGTTGAGGGACATACAAGATAGTCCAGTCTTTAGGGATATCCTAGTCACATGATTGTTTGACATGTTTGTACCTGCTCTCTTCATATACTTTTCTCATCTCCTCTTTCTCCTTTCCCCCTCTTCTTACTCACCCCTTCACCTTGCCCTCTTTCCTTTCTTGTTTTTTTATCTACAGGTACCCGAATTGCCTACTACACCTACCGGACTGCAGAACCGGTAGGAATATCGGAAATCCCCATACGGGGAAGTCCGGAACTTTGGTACACTAACTAAAGATGACCTGTGGGCCTATGCCCCTCAGTTGCATGGACTTAAGTACTGACTTCAATTTCATAAGAGGAGTAAAACCAAGCATATAATGTTGATTAACGATAGCAGGCCTCATTAGTAGATAGAAAACAAGCCTATATAGAAGTAATCAGATTTAGCAATGAGAAGCGAGTTAGACATGCCAGACTGCTCTGATTGATGTTTTGATTGTTTGTTGAAGTTCAAGTTTAATTTGCTGTTGTTTAATTGAGATTCCCAAGCTTTCCCAGCTCCAGTTATACAGGGCAGATGACTTGAGCCTTATGTTGGTCCGGCTCATGAATCACAGTCTCAATATGATCTGACCCATTTAATTATGTCCCCTTCCCCTGATGTTACACTAGACTAATTTACTCCAGAATGAGGGGCTACCTTGGAAGCCCCCCCACCCAACCAATTGAACCCAGGGATATACGGGGCTGTGGCCTCTTATGAAAGTGACAATATAGCACTTCCCCCCCCCCAATCTATTTCTTAAACCCTTTTTTCTCCTTAATACGACAGCCCTACTCAATCCCAGAGTCGGGTCTAGTGTTTAGGGTGACCAATCTAAAGTCCATTTGATCGAGCCCGGTGTGTCTGCCGCCACCTGCGGGTGCTGAATATTGACCCCTCCACTTCGCCACCAACCCCAATAAACTCTCAGTCTGGCAGAGAACCTGATAAGAGACCCTACAAAATGCTCCCCCTTAAATTCTCAACATTAAATGTTCAGGACCTTAACTCTCCTACAAAGAGAAGCCTACTGCTTCGCTATCTCCTCCAGCCTCAAATTAACGTTGCTTTATTGCAGGAAACTCATTGGCAGGAAGGTACTAAGTTCCTTAGCAACTCATCATACTTCCCAGTATGTGAAATGGCTTCGTGCACAGAAAAGAAGGAGGGGTGTGGCGGTCCTGGTACACAGAACAGTTAAGTGCGTCTCCATATATGCTCCCAACACTAAGCAGATCCCATTCCTACGCTCTACACTAAAGCGCATTGAACAGGTAAAAAGAGGACACTTATTCATAGGGGGGGATTTTAACCTAGTGTGGGATCCTTCCTTAGACAAAAAGACACCTAGTGATTTTTCCCAGGACCGTAGCATTTCCTCCTTGTCAGCAGCTTTTAGGAAATTTATATTCCAGTATAATCTCTATGATGTGTGGAGATGCCTATCCCTGAATGAAAGGGACTATACTCACTTCTCTAGTCCTCACAACTCTTACTCACAAATAGACTTTCTCTTTTGTTATAGTTGGTCCCTTGATTCCTTCCTCAACCCTGACATTAGACCATGCATGTGGTCAGATCATGAACTAGTCGTAGCAGACTACTCACTTATATCCACTCCAGAAGGTCCAATGTGGAGACTTCCTGAGAATCTTCTCTCAGACATTGAAATCCCAGAGACAATACGAACCATTAGAGACTTTTTCGACCTTAACGATACAGGTGATACTAGCCTAGCTATTTTATGGGCCTCCTTCAAAGCCTATATGAGAGGATACTTTATATAAAAAATGGCTCAAATCTGAAACAAAATTAAGCTCCCACTAGCTTAGCTATATGCAGAACTCAGACAACTCGAAACCCATAAAAAAAAAAAACAATTGTCCACCACGATATCCCAGAAAGTGGGGCAAATCAGGGAGGAGGTTAATATGCAAAAGAGTTCAGGCCAATTTACTTAAACTTAAACAGCTCTATTACTACAAGGGCAACAAAGGCGATAGACTCCTTGCAAATAAGCTCCGATACAAAACCCAGCAGAGACGTATCTTATTATCGTATTGTTATTAGGAGTGACAAAGGCTTAGCTTACTCCCCTAAAGATATAGGTAGAGCCTTTGCGGACTACTACCGATCCCTGTATAACCTGGGTAGCAATCCTGGAACTCCTTGCGCTGACACCACAGCAATCCAGGAGTTCCTCGACTCTCTAAAATTACCACAAATTTTGCTCGAGGCAGTGAAAGATCTCGAGCTCCCAGTGAGGAGCTTAAATTGGCAATGCAATCTCTCAAAACACATAAAGCTCCAGGCCCAGATGGCTTAACAGCCTCATTCTATAGGACATATGCCCCAGAATTAATGCCAATTCTTTTGAGATTCTATAATGAGACAAAAAATGTAGGCTGCCTCTCCGAGGAATTTCTTGAGGCTAGCATTCTCACCATTCCCAAGGAGGGCAAAGATCCATCTTGTTGAGAGAGCTATAGGCCGATCTCACTTATAAATGTCGATATCAAGATTTATGCGAAGATCATAGGCAATAGACAAGCAACCCATAACCCGTCGGTAGTTCACCTCGAAGTGGGGTTTGTCCTAGGTAGGCAGGGAACTGATAACACCTGCAGACTTTTGAACCTGTTTATAGAATCAATGGACATGTGCCTTCCCCTTCTCACCCTGTCGATAGACGCAGAGAAGGCATTTGACAGGGTGAGATGGGACTATATGTTTCAAATTCTTAAGACCTTCGGAATCACGATCTCGCTTTGCAAAGCTATTGGTGTGCTATATTAAAATCCCACAATTAAAGTGAGAGGAGTGTGCTTCACCTCACCCCCTATTTCTGTCTCCATTGGTACGAGACAGGGATGCCCGCTCTCCCCCATCCTCTTTGCACTGTCGATTGAACCCTTGGCTGCTGCTATTAGGCAAAACAGAGAGATCCAGGGACTCGTGATCTATGACTCAGAACAAAAATTGTCTCTCTTCGCCAATGATCTAACAGTCTTTCTTTCAAGACCACTAACTTCCCTGCTCCCTCTTTTTGCCCTGCTAAACTCCTTTAGTACCCTATCATACTATAAAATAAATGTCTCCAAAACAGAAGTCTATTCTATAGGGGTTCCACCTGGGGTCTTACGGAAGCTCCTAAGGGCTTAGCTCTTTAAGTGGTCTACTAAGGGAATCAGACACCTAGGGGTGTTCCTTTCTCACGACAGAGATACTATAATCAATGACAATTACAACTTTTTGGTAAAAGAGATAGGCACCCTTCTTAAGTCTACGAGATACAAGGAAGTTTTGTGGCTTGGAAGAGTGGCGGCCATAAAAATGATGATTCTTCTGAAGATTACTTATATTTTCAGGTGCCTGCCCCTTCTGATCCTTTCTCACCTTCTACTTGGATTTCAACAGTTATTCACCAATTACGTATGGAGCAATAAAAGGCCAAGGGTAGCAGTCCACAAACTTCAAAACCCGGTGGAACGAGGTGGGGTTGGTCTCCCAAATGTTCTCCTCTACCATGAAGCAGCAATGATAACTCATGTCTCAGCATGGAGCTCCAACCTCCCTCCTGCCAGATGGCGTGAGCTAGAACAGGCCTCACTCCCAGCCTACATTGCTCTGGAGGACTTGCTGTGGGTCTCCCCCCACAGCCTCAAGCAGCCAATAATTTCCAACTTGATAGTTAGGGATTGCCAGATGGCTTGGTCTCGGATTGCGACATTGCGCTGAAATAGCTCCTCACCCGTCCCCAATCCACCCTGTCATTAGCCTGTTATTAAATTTACCTAACTTTCACCTGAAAATTTGGAGGACATCACACCTACAAACTGTTAGCGACTTCTATGACAATGACCGTCTTCTAAGCCAAACCGATCTGATAGAATGAAGGGTAATACCTCCTAAAATTCACTTTGACCTGATTAGGCTGAGATCTCTATTACGGTCCTGGGGCTCTCTGTCAGAGACCCCTAGGGAACTGACAATTTGGGAGGCTAGATGGGAAGCCGACCTCCAATTACATAAACCCTTTCATCACAATATCAATGTCTCCTAAAAAATGACTCTGCCTTAAAATCACCCCACATTCTTGCTTGGGAGCTGGAGTGGAGAAAGAGGTACACTACTCAACAATGGGCATGTGCCATAGTATCTACCAGGGCCGCCATACACTGTGTAATGATGTATGGACTGTTTTACAAGTTGCTGATGAAATGGCACTTGGTTCCTACCAAATTACAAAAATTCTACCCTACATGCTCTGTATTGTGCTGGAGGGGATGCAGAGAGAGAGGCAGCCCTATACACATTTGGTGGGAATGTCCACCTTTGAACACATATTGGGCTAAAACGAGACACCTTTGCTCAAGCGTGGGCCTCCCAGACATTGCTCATCCTGCCATGGCCCTATTACATTTCGATATCCCGAAAATCCCACCCCATAATCAGTTCTTTCTCATATATATACAACTCTCTGCCAAACTCATGATCGCCAGGAACTGGAAAAAATCCCAGCCCCCGAGGTGGAGGGGGGTGTTGGACCTGATTGGATACTTTAAATCTATGGAGGAAGGGGTGTATCTGGCCAAAAAACAAATGAGCACCTACTCCCTAATTTGGGAACCCTGGGACAGGTACCTAGAAACCAGGGCAAACCAACCCCCAGGTGTATAATCTTTCAGACCCTCTCCTGGGACACTACGGGAGTCTCAGACTTTATATCCCTTTCCTCAGTCTCATCCTGAGGCTAGATGGAGAACTCCCCTCGCACCCTCCATTATTTAATCGGCTGAGCTCCCATAGTGTAGGACACCATGTTATCCCCTCCCCCTAAATGGGTAATGACCGCCCCCGGGCACTCTACCTACTCCAGAAATTCTAAGAAGATGCCCTTTGCCCCCACCTTATACCCCCTATCTAGGAGCTGAACGTCTCTGGTTCCAACCCTGCACCTAGAATTCCCTCCACAATCAGCCCTGATTTTAACACAAATTCTGAACCTAAACTAGGAGAGCCTCACGCTTCCCACTGGATCATGTAATTTACCCACTTATCCCTTATCTTTACACTCACTATTACCTGCTCTGCGGGTTCCTGAGGGATAGACCTCAGAACTTCAAAGCTTTAGAATTTCTAACATCATAACCTGAGGGGAACTAGGCAGTAATGTTGTGTTTTTTTTTTGTTTTTTTTCTCTTGTAAGTGGAAACTACTCATCTGTAAAACCTTGTAATATTATTACAATGCATTGTACTTGACCCTGACCGACCTCTGTAACTCTGTGGTTGGGTCTTGTGATAAGTGTTATACTAACTTAGATCTTTGGATTATTGAAAAATTAAATATATAAATATATAATATATATATATATATATATATATATATATATATATATATATATATATATATATATATATATATATATATATATATATATATAGACATTCATCCATCCCTAACTATAACCCTAGTATTTATTTTTGGTAAAACATTTTAAAAGTCTATAAATTGCATCTGCTCCTGTCATGGGACTTTAAACCTTTGTCATTTGAATAAGCTTGAACTCTGTTTGACATTGCAAGAATGAACTTCCCCATATTATGATTGATTATATATGTGTGTGTATGTTAGCACTCAGTCTTATATATTTGGTGCTATTTCATGCATTATTGATCATTTGGTCCCTGGCCAGTTTTATCAGCTTTACATTTGATATTTTGGTCTCTGACAACACTATAAATTGTAGCACTTTTGATAGTAGTTTTAGCATCTCTGCATCACCATTTTACACCAATTTTAATACATCTTTATATATTTTATAACAGCGATTTATTTTAATACACCTTAACCTGTGCTGGTGCCTGCTTCTTATGTTTATGTATGAATGTCTGTTCTGTGTAATCAAGAATCCCTATCTTTATCCAGCCTCAGCTCTAAATCTAGAGGTACACTTAAAATGTAGGCTGCCCAAGTCCATTATGCTACATTATTCCCTATTAACTGTGCTGTTGAGTTTAGATAGCAACTTATTTAAAATTGGGTGAAATAGCTAACATTGATAAAGTCACCATTTAGAGCCAACTCACAGCCCAAGTTGCTGTTGCTAGAAAACGTATTTCGCTTCTAAAAAAGAATCAAAGCAAGTTGCATATCCCCAAAGCATGGCTTTTAGACTGACATGAAATATATACAGAAAGAGACAATCTCTACCAGGAACGATCAATGGCTCCGTAGTTTGTTCTATGGCGTTACCACCTAGGAACAGCCTCTTTTAGTTCAATTGTACTTTTCACAGAGGAGGAAAAGTTCTCCTCTGTGAAAAGCAAAATTAGGCTACAAGAGGCTGCTCCCAGGTAGTAACTCACCATAGAACAAACTACTGAGCTAGTGTTTGCTCTTGGTAGAGCGCTTCTTTCTCTGTATGTACGTCTTATAAAATATAGCTGACTTGGTGCCTCAGATTGTTCTGAATATAACAAGTAGCAAATTTAGACAACAAATCTATAACTATATCAAGCTCTATTTACATTGACAGTTAACAACAACAATTGGTATGTTTTAGCTTAGAGCACCTATGCCTATGTCTTGAGTGGCAGTATTAAGCTGGGGCACAAAATTATAGATTTATGGTATGAAGCTTTTCCACTGACCCATGCTCTATGAATGTTTTATTTATTTATTTTATTACAAATCAATGATCACTGATTGTTTTCTGGCAAGACCGTTCTATGCATCTCATTAAGTTGTGAGAAATATACAGTATGGTGGAAGTATGAGTTAAAATTTTGCGGAGATTTTTCCTTGCCTAGAGCAAAAAAAAAAAAATACTGAATACAGTTGCTATTAGGGCAATATTGACAGGATGAGTTATTTAAATGCAAATGATTAATTTATAGATTACAAGATGAACGCTAATTTTGCGCGCACACACCCATAAACGGCAAATTTGCCGTTTACAGGCATGCAATAAATAACTAGCAATTACAAGTGGCTAGTTATTGCTACCACAAGCTTGCAGTAGCAATTAGCACTCAGACCTCTGGTTTATTTTTATAATGTCCCCCAACTGCCCCCAAAATAAAGTGTGTAGTGCCTTTTTGAAAATTAAAAATACTAGCATCTTATGTTTTCTAAAAAAAAACAAACTGCTCAAAGCAGTTTTTAGTGCTTAAAGTGTGCGGGTGTGTAGTGTTAGGAAAAAAAACATCACTGAAAAGTGCTTTTATATTGCGGTTTATGAGTACTGTGCATTCTCTATAAATATATACGTAATATGCTTATATACATATACATTTATGTGTTATATATACACACATATAAATGTGTTTGTATATACACACATATAAACACATAAATATATATATATACATTCATATACATTTAAATTTGCTGAGCGACTTACCCCCTTCACTGCGATAGGGTCTCATGCCGTGTGGAGGACAAATATCTCCCTTGTGAAAGCACAATTTTGCACTACACTCATAATTTAGCCCTTAATTGGCTATTACATTTTTAAAAGCTAGTTTCAACTTAACTTTGCATAGTTTAAAACTGTGTAAAGCTGAGCAAATGCTTAAGAGACAATCATAATAAAGTTAACAAAAGTCAGCAGTTATGTTGGTTTTGGTTGAATAGGATCCAAATTGATCCTAGTCAGTTCTAATTTTTTAATGGTCAGATTACCATGGATAGTGTGATTTGTATCTGTTTAGAAGAAGCTGCCTGAAACAGAATCCATTAGACTTTTTCTAAATAAACCTGGTTTAAAAAGTAATTTGGAAAATATGTATTTTTTGCTAGCCCTTTAAAATTATTACTATAAACTCAATTGTTCTAAATTGTATTTTAAATAAACTCAAAACTACTAGGAACAGAAAACATTTTCATATCTAGAGCAAACTGAAAATATAGACCAGTTTTGTGTCTTTGGATTTTTGCAATTCATTATAATGAAAATACCATGTATAGCACAATTAGGTGTACAGTACATTTAAATTATTTTAGTAATAAATCATTAGATTATCAGAAAATCATTAGGTTTCATATAACCAGATATCACAAAGTTTTTTTGTTTTGTTTTTAAAAAAAAATAGGAATCTGAAAATATTTTTTACTGTGTGCTCTACTATTAATAATAATAAAAACAAAAACTCTATTCTTTATCTATTAACTAATGATAAGGTGAGGTAAAACCACAGATTTGTGCAAGTAGGCAATGAAGCACAATCACAAAATACAATCATTTCATAAATAGCCTTTATTGTAGAATGTATTTAACTCGGCTTTTGATTCTACTTAAAAAAAAAACACTTTGAAAGGATTTAGGGCCAGATTACAAGTGGAACGCTAAATATCACTTTCATAAAAGAGATATTTGTTCTCCACTGTGTAATACCAGCGCACGCTAATGTGCACTAGTATTACAAGTTGTCAGCAATGCGAATGCGAGCTAAACTATATTTTGGGAGCGTTTGGGGCACATTTATAGAATTAACCAGAGATCTAGTCTCGCGGTAGCAATAACGAGTCACTTGTAATGACTGATTAATTATCACACGCCCCTAAATGGGCAAATTTGCTCTGCACTTGTAATCTAGCCCTTATTGTCCTAATTTGTATTTTATTTCGTAGGTTGAGATAAAAATATATGTTTTTATTTGTTTGTAGATATACTGTATTATATGATTTTTACTGGCTTTTAATGATTGGGAAAAAAAAGATTACTTGGCTATACTAGGGATTTTCTTTTTGCAAGTTCATACTTCAGAGGAGCTGTGTATGAAAAAAACAGAAGCAAATATTCTTAGAATCCACAAAGGCTTAGCAGAAGAATAAGGAACATTGGTGGATGAGGAGGGTTGGCTCTAGGATCTATGAAGAAGAGGTATTCAGAGGAAGTGAAAAACATTCTGGAAGATAAGCTCCACCTCCTGTCCAATTTTATTGGTTTGAAAGATGTTGTTTCAGCTTTTTGGGTGCCTGCCCATTGGTGCTTTATAAGAATTCAGGTCATGTGATTTTAGGTATTGCAGAAGTGAGATTTTAACTGGCAGCATGCCTCTTTATGGTTTTTTAATATTTTAAGGGTTTAATTTATGTTTTTAGTGTTTGATAATAAAGCTGTTGCCTTTGTATCCCCCATCTTTGGTGTTTGTGTTAGTTATTTATTTTAGAACGTATTGACTATTGGGAAGGTCAACAGAGTTTGTATTTCTATGAAACAGCTGTCATAATGTTATTTGTTAAATTCCATAACAAGTCAAATAAACAAAGTTTAAAATGTTATTCAAAGAAAAAGAACTTAATGGTGTTCCCTAAAAATCTCAGAGAAATATCAGCAAAATATGTCATAGGCACAGGAGAAACAAGGCCTCATACTAGAGAGCTCCGTGAATATTTTGTATAAAATGCATTTCAAAATCTACATATTTTTAGCATCAGCAAAAAATGTGTCATAAGCAGAATTTTATGTCAGACGCATTTACGCTGCATGCACACATAATCACTGCAAATTTGCAAATAATTAAACTTCACAATGACATTTTAATATATACAAAGAAGGCGTAGTAAATTGGTTGTATAAGGTCAGAGTTATGTTTCTACAAAAGCACATTCTATAAACCAATAATGTAGACAAAATAGGGAGGCATTGAGATTATATATATATATATATATATATATATATATATATACATATACATATGCAATAAAGTAGATAAAATGCTCTATAGATCCCATTTGCAATAGAGGTTGATTCAGATCCCATTTTGTTTTATGGATTTGTGCGCTTGTTGCCAAATTTCATGAAAATGAGCTAAAAAGCCATTTAAAATACATCAAATAAACATTCTTTTTATTACAGAGAAATGCAAATATCAAGCCTTAACAAGTAAACCTAAGGTCTGTCATTTTAAAGCAGCAATAACAATAACCTTAGGGTATGTTTTCATTTTGTGGTCGTGTTTATGAGAAGCAACTGTTATTTTTGTCAGTCAGCTATTTGAAAGAAACATTAGCAATCAGAGCAAATAAACAGAGAAATGTGAGGTCATGATAATAAAAACATAATATGCAAAGCGTTATTACTAAACATGTATCTCTAATTTCTTGCAAATTATTAGAAATAATCTAATTTTACAAAGAAATGTCACCATCCATTTTGTGAATAAAAATGTACAATTTCAGACATGACGAGTTGGAATTTCTAAAGAGAGCAAAATAATGTAGGTTTTCAGCTTACATTTCTGGAATATAAATGATGAACATTTACACTGAAACTCTAGTTTATAGTTAATAATGTTATGCACTGCAAAACTAAATGTATCTATTTATGCATATGAAAATATTTGAGGAACAAAAACACTATGGGGTCGATTTATCAAAGGCTTCACACCCCTATGACTGCAAGGTCTCACAAGAGAACCTGCAGTCCATATTTAACAAGCAGCGGTCATCAGACCACTGCTCCCCTAACCTTTTTGCCACCTCTTAGGTGATGAATTTTAATCTTCCCGGTATCGTCCGACCGGGGAGATTGACAGCTCCTGCTCCTGATTGGCTGTGTGCTGCCAGAGGCGAGCTGCGGCTGACAGGGGCATGTATGTACGCCCCTGTGTGCCGCAGCTTGATAAATTGACCCCTATATCTTAATATAGCATTACAGTCCACATTCAACAGGTTGGCTATTTGGCTAAAAAATGTCTGCACACTACAAGGAAATGACAGTGTTTCAATTTAGTTTCCTAGTTACACTTTAAATATTGCAATAACACCAATTATCTCTAAATTTTGTGCACAAATTCAGTGTTAATTTAAATGGCCCACCGTGTGCACTTTACTTCAATTACTCTCGCGTGCAAATACAAAATATTTTCAATCTTAATCAGTATGGTATTCTTCCACATTCTCAGCCTAAGAACTAAAAGAGCTTCCAGGAAATGTTATTAATACTCTTTGAGTTAATATTATACTAAAAATGTCAGAAAAAATAGTGAAAACAAAAATCAAGCACATTAGTTTTCGCAGTACATTTTGTACTATGTTCATGTTTTGTTTTGCTTTTAATATGAAAAGTGTAGATACCACAATGAACAATATAGCTTTTAATTTATTTATAAGCTGTTTAAAAAGATAATGTGATTAAAGCCCTTAGTCTAACCCTATTCAATGGCCTGAGTATCTATTTCTCTAAAATGTAAGACATACAATCTAAATTATAACTTAAATTACATACTATTGGCATCAAGATTGTAGTCCTGACTCACCAGCATGGAGTAAAATTTTACAAAACTCTTGGGGGCCATTATTTTGCAATGCATGTGTCTCTCCGTCACATCTAGAACCCTGTATAGTGAAATAAAGAGCTCTCAAGCAAAAATTGCTTTTCTAACATTTTCTGAGGTACCTCATTTCAGTACATAATGTTGTCAGAGTGAGGTAACCTTAAAGGGACAGTAAAGTCAAATTAAACGTTCATTATGCAATTTTAAACAACTTTCCAATTTACTTCTATTAGCAAATTTGCCTTGTTCACTTAGTATCCTTTATTGAAGAGTAACTATGTATAACATGCGATAAAATGTTTTGCAAACACTGCTGCCAGATGGCTAAAGGCATGTTTGCCCTCACCAAGGATTACCTTTAAGAAAGGATACCAAGAGAAGCACTACTGATATTAGATGTAAAATGGATAGTTGTTTAAAACTTCATGATCAAATTAATTTAAAGGGACAGTATACACCAATTTTCATATTACTGCATGTAATAGACATTACTATAAAGAAGAATATTCACAGATACTGATCTAAAAATCCAGTATAAAACCTTTTAAAAATGTACTTAGAAGCTCCCAATTTAGTACTGTTGATCAGGTTAGGTTGGGTCACCCATTGAAATGGTCTTAGAAAGCAGGAAGAGCAGACCATCCCCTACATATGAAAAGACCCATTACACAAACAGGAGCAAGAAGGAGTCTGTATACATCAGTATACATCTCAAACAAGGGGGCTTGGTTAGGAGTCTGAAAATCAGCACAATGTTATTTAACAAAAAGCAAAACTATTCATTTAGTACAATAGAGCTGAATAAAATAAGCACTTTCAAATTTGTACATAAAGCAGAATGTAAAATTTGCAATTTCATAATACAAAGTATAAATTGGATTTTTAAAATGCTATTTAAAAATCATATTTGAAGCCCAAATAAAACATGGTTACTAATTTATTTTATTTCACTAGTTTGAAGGCTTCTGAAATTGATTTTCTATAATCGCAGGCAAATTTACGTGACATTGGACAAGTTACTAGTACTCTTTATGGTACCAGCGTAGTTCAAACATTTTTAAAAATATGTGTAAATAATTTAAAATAGGTACTTTTCCATATACACTGCTAATACCTAATAGAAGATCAAAAAACATTCCAGCAGACATTTTAATAAACACTAGTACTATGCTGCTAGTATGACACTGTGAGGTGAACTTGCGAGAACTTCATCCGTATATGTGAAGGTAAATAGCTCTTAGCCTTTTGCCCTTTATTGATACAGAAATACATTAACACTTCATGAGCAGTGCTGACTCTATAGGGAGGTAGGTGCCTGCTCAAATAATTTCTCTGAAGAGGAAAAATAAACCTCAAGGATATTCTAGCAAAAGGGAAAAAAATGAATTACACTAAGCTCTCAGCCAGCTGAGCCCAAACAAATCCATATTTATTGCTAAATGCACAAAAAGTAAGCTGTTAGCCTTTTACCTTTTTCCTTTCCATTATATGAAAACAAAATTTGTATTAAGTCTGCCAATCAGTTTTGTAAGTTTGCATTATTCACACTTTTTGGTTAAAGAATCCAATCGAAAAAGATTTCATGCCAATTTGTGCCTTTTCCCACCTTTATCCTTCTAGTCATAAAACAGACAGCTTACCACAAATGAGGAAATTACAGCAAAAACAAATTGTTCACCTTCCCTACTTGTTTCTTTGAGATAACTTATTTTCAAAACAATAAAAATGCCCACAGTCATTATGTGAGGCAGTAAACAGTCTATTGCGAAAATATGCAATCAAATAGCTTCATTGAAAACAGATTTTTATTATTGGTCATTGCAGCTTTGTAAATAGAAAACAGAGAAGGAAAATTAGTCTCATTTTAACCATTCTCTGAGGTAAATTCTGACTGCCTTCTTTCTCTATTTATAAGAAAATATATGATTTTTTTCTGGAATGTTCACATTTTTTCTGGTCACTGTTTAAGAATATGGGAATCAAAATAAGCACAAAATAAATTGCATTCCAATTATTTAATAGTGCACTTAGAAAAAAAAACATTAAAGATGAAATAATTATGTCATTTTGGCGTTTAGAAATAAATGGGAACTTTCAATTATATATATGTGTACTTTTCTGCATTACTATAAAGTATTTTTTAATGGATTAACGTGACATTGAAAGAATTACTAAAAAACAAACAAAAAAAACTATGCCCATATATGAGTTATTAACAAATGTGATGATTTCATTGATGTAGGATGTATGTGCATGAACACCGGTCATTTGCATTTTCAATTTTGTGTTGGTCTAGTGGGCATGCATGTGCGCACAAAAATAAGTAAATCAATAAATAATGGTGACTGATAGCTTTCCAAATCCCAAACTCCTTGTGTGAAAAAATGGTATTTCCATTTTTGTAAAATACCATGCAAAGATTATATTATACTTTCAACTATCTAGAGGTCCCAATGCTTAAACACTTTGTATCCATAAACATTTGACTAAAATATTTCTATTTGTGATTATGTCAGTGAACATATATCAATCTATCTATCTATCTTTCTATCAATATGCATTTGTAAGTTGCAAACATTTCAAAGCCCCTTAAAGATTTTAAGCATCCAATTTAGAAGGTTTTTCTTCAGCTTAAAGGCTGGTAATACTCTCAAGAAACAGGAATGCTGAAACACAAAGGGATCTATTTTTCTATTTTTACTAAAGCTTATGTAAAGCAATGCCATGTCTGTACAGTACACATACTCAGTAGACTCCCCATGAGAAAACAAAGGATAGGAACAAGGTATGTATTTTGTAATATCTCAAGATGTGTTGCTGGGTCTGTAATACACTGAAGCATTTTGATTCTTACATACCCTGCCAGTAAACATGAACACTTGCTATTATATTACTGATACAGCTGTACCTGAAAATAAGATCAAACAAATCAAGCTCTAATACCACAGACTACCCCACAGGAAGTATGAAAGCTTTTTGGTAGGCTACTGTAATCCCTCTTGTTTGATCCTTCCAACATTACACAGCTAATGAATGTCTATACTTTTGTGCATCCATTAAAGTACATTCCTCTCAGGAAAGGAAGCAAAATCCCATTACTCAATATCTAAATATTTTACTGCATAATAATAAAATCAACCTTAATGAAATGCATTGATATTACGATCAGGAAATTAAATTTGAGATACAATAGTACCTTTCTCAACTGTGTTGTAAAACTAACATTCAGTCTTTCCAAGCATTTCTCAGTTTAATATTATAATTTGATTCTGAAAAAAGATTAAACCTTGAAAAATACAGATTAAAGGGACAAACTAATTAAAAGGGGATATGCCAATACATTGTACCTATATATTTTGCCATGTAAAAAAATTCTTACAGAATGTGGTGCTGCAATTCACTATATAGGGTTTAACATTTAAATGAGGTAATCTATAAATAAGAACTAACAGAAGAACATTCAGTGGTAGAAATTACAGAAATTCTAGATATAGTAAGTACAGTATACTCTTTTGGAAATGGAAAGTTTTGACAAAGGAAAAGTCACCCACAACTTTTGTCTAAAAAGATGTTATTTGTGTTACATTGCTTCCATTAACATGTGGTGGTACAGTATAACTGATTGGCTCATGATGTAGTTTAGTCATTTAAGATATGTCTCACTATACAAGAGGCTTGCATGGCAAGAGACACCTGCATGCAACTCTCACTCATTCTAACTTTTGTTTGTTTTAAATAGAGGTAAAAGTAAGGTGACCATTAGAAAAAAAGGACTTCTTGTATCTCACTTTTTACTTCCTGATATCAAATGTATATTGTGGAACCAATAACTGTTTAAATCAGAACACTGAATTTATATATATTCCACCATGTAAACATGGCAAGATGTATAGTATGTTAGTCGATTGAAAAGAACAAGCCTTCAGCCTTAGGGGCTGAATTATCAATGTCCGCCGCACATCGATAAATGCTGTTGGCATTTATCATTGCACAAGCATTTCACTAGAAATTCTTGTGCATTGCCACCCCCTGCACATTTGCGGCCCATCGGCCACTAGCAGGGGGTGTCAATCAATCGTCTTAAGACCGCTGCTTCTTAACTCCTTTTTTCGAAGTGCCTGAAGGCTTGCGTGGAAACAGATGCATTTAAATGCATATGGGCTTGATAAATCATCCCCTTAGCCTTGCATTTTGCTAGAGCTTGGGAGGTTTAGTTTAGTGGTTCATAGAGTGATATTACATATTGGAGCCAGCAAGCAGTCAAACAATGATGTGTATGAAAATGCATGTAAAGTAAAAGATTTAGGAGCCAGAGATAAAATTGTAGGACTTCCGTACTCCCAGGCTTTGCCAAGCCCTTGTTTAGTCAATATAGCCCAAACAGTATTTAAGTATGGTAACTAGCTATTAACCTAGCTATTATTTACTGTTGACAATTAGGTTTATATTCAAGTATACATATCAATGTATTTGTATTTGATGGCTTATTGAAATTTAGCAAAAACTTACATGGAAATTACCAATCCAAGCATCATCTATATGTATATGGATTATCAGATAACTGTTGTATATAAGCTTGAGAGAGAAATAAAACATCAAGCTATATCCAACAGTTCTTACCTGTAGACATAGATGAAGTCTTACTACAAAGAAAAACATTTTTACCAACAAAGAAAATCCGTAGTTTTCCTTGAGATTTTGAGATAGTTTGTTACTACATGTAGTCAAGTTTACAACTGCAGAGTATTGCTTACAATCATATATGTGCCAAGAGTTATAACGTTCTTGATAATTTCTTATTATATAGTGATTAGTGTTTACTAGTACATTTTAAAAAGGTTTGAGGTTTTTTTTTTCTATTTGTTTTTTCTAATCCTTGAAATGTATAACATTAAACATTAACTAATGGTAACAAAATTCTGCATTTGCATTACTTTACATAAATCACTTCAGTAACATTTAGGTGAAGATTAATATTTAATACTGTCAAATCGTCTTTGACTTTACAGAGTTTTAAGAATGTGCCCTTTTGTGAACATGATCATACATTTTGGAGGCTTTAGAAGTATTATTCTGCATACCAGTTTGATGGATGAATTTCAAGCAATTACACAGCATGCTCACTCTTTTTTTTGTTTAATTGAAGTGCTAATAAGTTGCACAATGAGCTAATTTAAACCTATTAACAACTTTACTTAAGAAGCCAATAATTTGATGGGCAAAATGAATAAATCTTTTCCCAGTAGGACAGAAGCCCACAGAGTTTAAAGCACATTGGCAGAGTTTCTTGGAAATCTTCTTTTTATAGGGCTAATTTATCAGACATAGCAAATGACCATAGTGTATCCAAAGTAGTGGCACAGTCTAATTTTGTAATAGGAAGGAAATTCAGTGTTTTCATTTATGGATAATGCATTACTGTTTTTTCAAACATTATTCTAATTAGTTAGAAATAATATATATATCAGAGATAAAGAACAAAAAAAGCACTCTTACTTTATTGAAGAAATTGTTACTTTGAGAGTAGTGTATCTCAAAAAGTTTGATAATAGATGCCTGAATGGGTGTTTCTCAAATAATAAAATACTTCATAAAACAGCAAACAATTATATGTTCTTATTTGATTTACTTTTTTTATATAATTATGTTGTCCATCATTATAATGTTCAAACTCTGCAAATATATAAAAATACAAAGTTGCTTTTCAATCTGTTGCGTAAATGGTTTTGTATCAGTAACCAACAACTAACGTTGATTTTTACTAACAACATTGTCCACTATACAATAAGCTACTATAGAGTGCAGGTTGGAATTAATTCCTAATAACACATAAATAAATACAAATAGGAATCTTAGAGAAGATTACTTCAATCACAAATACAATATTAATACATTGTGATGGTACAAATAATAACTAGTATAGTGATTCAGAGTTAAAAAAAAAAATAAAAAAATAAAAAAAAATCAAGTATTACCACAATGAAAAACATCATTCTGCTTAGAAAGGCTCTAGGTAACAGAGGTAAAAGCCTTGCTAGTCTTCAAATGATAAGATACGGCACATAACATCATGTTAACTAGTGCCTGTCTTGGGGATATCACTGTGTCCTTTTAACCTTCCTTGTGGGTATTTCAAGGAATTGAATGGTTGCAGCTGTCAAAAGTATATATCACCGTCATGCTTCTGTTTTCAGCATTACTTTGGGGCCTGTGAATCTTACTACATTTCTAAAACAACAATGTATAAACTATACAATCCGCTGACCTATCTCCCTAACAAATTTAAAATATAACTCACTGTGACATTTAAGAAGATTAAAGGAACATTAAACTCAAAAGTACCCTGATATGTGTTACAATATGAGTATTTGCTTGCTAAATACCATCAAATTTTCTACATTAGAGTTTATGAAATCATATATAGGATTAGTTTAACCTTCAGAAAGCTGACCAGTTCCCATGTTCATGTTCATATTCCTTATGTACAAGAATAAAGCCATACATTTCTTAGTCAAAAGTAGCTGGTGAATAAGTGCAGAATTGCAAGATTACTTGAGGACTAAAAATCTCAGTCATTGTAATAACCAATTATCTTCTTACCCAACTCATATGGTAATCAGAATCCACCATTATTCATTTTGGAAAGGAGCCTGCCACTAAGATAACCAGAATAGGATAAGATAGGTATATAAGATGTTGGGGTATAGGAGAGTGAGCAAGAGCAGAAACACCAGCAATAGGGACCAGGAGGCAGAGGCGTAACTAGAAAACACAAAGCCCAGGTGCAATAATCTAAGAAGTGCCCCCACCCTCCAAAAAATGTGAATTTGATACATATCTTTTTTTTTTCATTTAACACAGAAAAAAATGTGAATCAGATTACATGTCTGCAAAAGGAGGTACCCTGTGCCCACAGTCTGTGAGATGGTCTGACCCCCTATTACTGTATATAGTGACACTGTTTAACCCACCAGTACTGTATATAGTGAGTTAGTGACACAGTCTGTAATCTGCCGGTGAGATGGCTGGCCTGACTCTACCCGTCCCAGTACTTTATATAGTGACCACAGTCGTCTGTGACATGGTCCAGCCCTCTGTACTGTATATAGTGGTACTGTATAGTTATTATTATTATTATTATTATTATTATTATTATCGGTTATTTGTAGAGCGGCAACAGATTCCGCAGCACTGTAAACAAAGGGGGAGTACAACAAAACAATTATAGGGATCAAATGGGTAGAGGGCCCTGCCAATAGTTGCACTGTTGTAGTCAGCTCTTAAGAAGGTGATCTACAAACAGCTGGACTATTAGGCTTACATGCTAAGAGGGTTCAGGGGATTGCAGTGGAGGAGAGGAACTGGTATTAGGAAAGGTTAGCGTAGGTTGTATGCGTCCCTGAACAGTAGAGTCTTTAGGGAGCACTTGAAGCTTTTAAAACTAGAAGAGAGTCTTGTGGAGCGAGGCAGAGAGTTCCATAAGATGGGAGCCAGTCTGGAGAAGTCCTGTAAACGGGAGTGTGATGAGGTGACAAGAGAGGAGGAGAGTAGGAGGTCATGAACATAGCGAAGGGGACGGGAGGGAGAGTATCTGGAGACAAGGTCTGAGATGTAGGGGGGAGCAGTGCAGTTGAGGGCTTTGTATGTCAGAGTGAGAGTTTTGTGTTTGATCCTAGAGGCAAGAGGAAGCCAGTGAAGGGATTGGCAGAGAGGCAGAGCAGATCAAGAGCGACGTGTAAGGAAGATGAGTCTGGCAGAGGCATTCATTATGGATTGTAAAGGAGCTAGGCGGCAGGTGGGGAGACCAGAGAGGACAGAGTTGCAATAATCAAGGCGGGAAAGAATGAGAGAGTGGATTAAAATCTTAGTTGTGTCTTGTGTAAGGAAGTGTCTAATTTTAGAGATGTTTTTAAGGTGGAAGCGGCAGGCTTTAGCCAATGACTGAATGTGAGGAGTGAAGGAAAGATCTGAGTCGAATGTGACCCCGAGACATCGGGCGTGCGGGGTAGGGGTAATGATGGAGTTGTCGACAGTTATAGAGATATTGGGGATGGAGATTTTGGAAGAAGGGGGGAAAATGAGGAGCTCAGTTTTGGAGAGATTTAGCTTGAGGTAGTGAGAGGACATCCAGGAAGAGATGTGAGAAAGACAGTTAGTGACACGGGTTAGCAAGGAAGGAGATAGTTCTGGTGCAGAGAAGTAGATTTGGGTGTCATCGGCATACAAATGATATTGGAAACCGTGGGACTTAATTAGGGAACCTAGTGATGATGTATAGATTGAGAAGAGAAGGGGACCGAGGACAGAGCCTTGCGGTACTCCGACAGAAAGTGGTAACGGGGCGGAGGAGGCCCCAGAGAAGGCTACACTGAAGGTACGGTTTGACAGATAGGAAGAGAGCCACGAAAGGGCTGTGTATAGTGACACTGTTTACCCCCTGCACCCCCATGCTGTAGTAACAAGGTCTGTAATTTGCTGGTTCCACAAACATACACACACACACACATACATGCATAAATACACACACAGTCACATACATAGATACATACACACACACACACACACACACACATAAACACCAATTGGTAAAACAGAAACACTATCCCCTGTAGTCAGAGACAGAGACACTAGTGAAGCATCACATCACACTCACATGATATCAGTGCAGGCAGTGACAGGTCAACGTTTTTTATTGAATTTTTTTTTTTTTAAGCTGGGCCCACATCCTCGGGGGCCCAGTCGCATGTCTGCCTCTGGCAAGAGGAAAGAAGCACAGGAGACACAGGAGAAGCAGAGACCTTATATAGACAAAGACATCTAGAATCCCAGGTGAATATGCTCTATTAATATTATAAAGGTTTTTTTTAGGTTTGGTGTTAGTTATTGTTTGTAGTTTTGTTAACATGGTTTATGTAATGTATTAAATGCAATTAATTTTAATGGTACCATATAAGGAAGCATAGAATTTTGTATTATGTAATTTAAGATTTTGGGTGCTGTGATTAATGAAGTTGTTGAATTGAGCTGACTTTCTCAAAAGCTAATTTTTTAAAAATATTTAATATTTAATTGCCAAATTATTTATTCATTGGTAAATTAATATTAAAAATTATTTAATATATGAATATAAAAAACACTACTTAAACATATGAATATGTTTTTGTTTTCCATGAAGCCACGGTATCTTAAGCTGTATTGCTACTGACTGACCAATCAGTTAGTGCTTGCTTGCACACAGATCATCCTAAAAACAAATCTCTAATTGGCTGATACTAAAAACTCCTATAGCTCTATTTGTGGACAATGACACCTCAAAGTGTCTTGTGCAGAAAAACACAATTTTGATGAACCAAATGACAGAGGTTGAGAAGATTGTAAGAAAAGTGCCCTAACTGTAAGCATTACAGACAGAAGTATAGGAGCGGCATCTAGTGTACAGACTGCAGACCCACATAGACCTAGATAAATGAAGAGCATTGAGATAGAAAGTTGTATTTTGTTCAAATGACAAAGGAAGTAGAAGCACATGGACGTAATATAATGGCTATGTATGCAGAAGGTCACCACAATGGTTAGAAATGAAGTGTACCCTATATCATAGGGCCAAAACTCATTGATTTCCACTTAAATGGTTCCCACAGCACAATATATTCAGGAAATGAAGGTGGGACAGCTTTGTGTCAGACATGACTCCTGTAGCCAATGAGCATGGGACAGGGAAGAGTCCATGTTATCCTGAGAACTCTAGAAGGATATCATAGGGTACTGGAAACTGCAAGAAAAAAGGATCCAGTGGGGAAGAAGATAGTGTCATATTTTGTTTGAAGTTACTGTCTTTCTCCAAGAGGTTCTTTTCTATTTACAAATCAGTCAAGAATGATCTGATACTTAGGCCTAGATTTAGAGTTCGGCGTTAGCCGTGAAAACCAGCGTTAGAGGCTCCTAACGCTGGTTTTAGGCTACCGCCGGTATTTGGAGTCAGTGATTAAAGGGTCTAACGCTCACTTTTCAGCCGCGACTTTTCCATACCGCAGATCCCCTTACGTCAATTGCGTATCCTATCTTTTCAATGGGATCTTTCTAACTCTGGTATTTAGAGTCGTGGCTGAAGTGAGCGTTAGAGCTCTAACGACAAAACTCCAGCCGCAGGAAAAAAGCAGGAGTTAAGAGCTTTCTGGGCTAACGCCGGTTCATAAAGCTCTTAACTACTGTGCTCTAAAGTACACTAACACCCATAAACTACCTATGTACCCCTAAACCGAGGTCCCCCCACATCGCCGCCACTCGATTAAATTTTTTTAACCCCTAATCTGCCGACCGCCACCTACGTTATACTTATGTACCCCTAATCTGCTGCCCCTAACCCCGCTGACCCCTGTATTATATTTATTAACCCCTAACCTGCCCCCCACATTGTCACCGCCAGCTACTTACAATAATTAACCCCTAATCTTCCGACCGCAAAGCGCCGCCACCTACGTTATCCTTATGTACCCCTAATCTGCTGCCCCTAACACCGCCGACCCCTATATTATATTTATTAACCCCTAATCTGCCCCCCTCAACGTCGCCGACACCTGCCTACACTTATTAACCCCTAATCTGCCGAGCGGACCTGAGCGCTACTATAATAAAGTTATTAACCCCTAATCCGCCTCACTAACCCTATCATAAATAGTATTAACCCCTAATCTGCCCTCCCTAACATCGCCGACACCTAACTTCAATTATTAACCCCTAATCTGACGACCGGAGCTCATCGCTACTATAATAAATGGATTAAATTATAATTATATTGTAGCTATTTTAGGATTAATATTTATTTTACAGGCAACTTGGTAATTATTTTAACCAGGTACAATAGCTATTAAATAGTTAAGAACTATTTAATAGTTACCTAGTTAAAATAATAACAAAATTACCTGTAAAATAAATCCTAACCTAAATTATAATTAAACCTAACACTACCCTATCAATAAATTAATTAAATAAACTACCTACAATTACCTACAATTAACCTAACACTACACTATCAATAAATTAATTAAATACAATTCCTACAAATAACTACAATTACATAAACTAACTAAAGTACAAAAAATAAAAAAGAACTAAGTTACAAAAAATAAAAAAATATTTACAAACATAAGAAAAATATTACAACAATTTTAAACTAATTACACCTACTCTAAGCCCCCTAATAAAATAACAAAGACCCCCAAATTAAAAAAATGCCCTACCCTATTCTAAATTAATAGAGTTAAAAGCTCTTTTACCTTACCAGCCCTGAACAGGGCCCTTTGCGGGGCATGCCCCAAGAAAATCAGCTCTTTTGCCTGTAAAAAAAACATACAATACCCCCCCCCCAACATTACAACCCACCACCCACATACCCCTAATCTAACCCAAACCCCCCTTAAATAAACCTAACACTAAGCCCCTGAAGATCTTCCTACCTTGTCTTCACCATCCAGGTATCACCGATCCAGCCAATAGGATTGAACTTGATTCTGATTGGCTGATTCCATCAGCCAATCAGAATTTTCCTACCTTAATTCCGATTGGCTGATAGAATCCTATCAGCCAATCGGAATTCGAGGGACGCCATCTTGGATGACGTCCCTTAAAGGAACCGTCATTCGTCGGGAGACGCCGGAAGAAGAGGATGGATCCGCGTCGGCTGCTTCAAGATGGACCCGCTCCGCACCGGATGGAAGAAGATCGAAGATGCCGCTTGGAGAAGATGTTTGCCGGTCCGGATGTCCTCTTCTTGCCGGATAGGAGGAAGACTTTGGAGCCTCTTCTGGACCTCTTCAGCACCGGATGCCAGGACGGATCGGTGATACCTGGATGGTGAAGACAAGGTAGGAAGATCTTCAGGGGCTTAGTGTTAGGTTTATTTAAGGGGGGTTTGGGTTAGATTAGGGGTATGTGGGTGGTGGGTTGTAATGTTGGGGGGGGGTATTGTATGTTTTTTCTTACAGGCAAAAGAGCTGATTTTCTTGGGGCATGCCCCGCAAAGGGCCCTGTTCAGGGCTGGTAAGGTAAAAGAGCTTTTAACTCTATTAATTTAGAATAGGGTAGGGCATTTTTTTATTTTGGGGGTCTTTGTTATTTTATTAGGGGGCTTAGAGTAGGTGTAATTAGTTTAAAATTTTTGTAATATTTTTCTTATGTTTGTAAATATTTTTTTATTTTTTGTAACTTAGTTCTTTTTTATTTTTTGTACTTTAGTTAGTTTATGTAATTGTAGTTATTTGTAGCAATTGTATTTAATGTATTTATTAATAGGGTAGTGTTAGGTTTAATTATAACTTAGGTTAGGATTTATTTTACAGGTAATTTTGCTATTATTTTAACTAGGTAACTATTAAATAGTTCTTAACTATTTAATAGCTATTGTACCTGGTTAAAATAATTACCAAGTTGCCTGTAAAATAAATATTAATCCTAAAATAGCTACAATATAATTATAATTTATATTGTAGCTATATTAGGATGTATTTTACAGGTAAGTATTTAGCTTTAAATAGGAATAATTTATTTAATAAGAGTTAATTAATTTCGTTAGATTTAAATTATATTTAAGTTAGGGGGGTGTTAGTGTTAGGGTTAGACTTAGCTTTAGGGGTTAATCCATTTATTATAGTAGCGATGAGCTCCGGTCGTCAGATTAGGGGTTAATAATTGAAGTTAGGTGTCGGCGATGTTAGGGAGGGCAGATTAGGGGTTAATACTATTTATGATAGGGTTAGTTAGGCGGATTAGGGGTTAATAACTTTATTACAGTAGCGCTCAGGTCCGCTCGGCAGATTAGGGGTTAATTATTGTAAGTAGCTGGCGGCGACGTTGTGGGGGGCAGGTTAGGGGTTAATAAATATAATATAGGGGTCGGCGGTGTTAGGGGCAGCAGATTAGGGGTACATAGGGATAATGTAAGTTGCGGCGGTTTACGGAGCGGAAGATTAGGGGTTAATAATATAATGCAGGGGTCAGCGATAGCGGGGGGCGGCAGATTAGGGGTTAATAAGTGTAAGGGTAGGGGTGTTTAGACTCGGGGTACATGTTAGAGTGTTAGGTGCAGACGTAGGAAGTGTTTCCCCATAGGAAACAATGGGGCTGCGTTAGGAGCTGAACGCTGCTTTTTTGCAGGTGTTAGGTTTTTTTTCAGCTCAAACAGCCCCATTGTTTCCTATGGGAGAATCGTGCACGAGCACGTTTTTGAGGCTGGCCGCGTCCGTAAGCAACTCTGGTATCGAGAGTTGCATTTGCGGTAAAAATGCTCTACGCTCCATTTTTGGAGCCTAACGCAGCATTTTTTTGAACTCTCGATACCAGAGTTAATTTTATGTTGCGGCCAGAAAAAAGCCCGCGTAGCGTTAACAGCCCATCTACCGCCAAACTCCAAATCTAGGCCTTAATGTGCTGTCAAAGAAAACCTATTGAAAAAGATGTCCTTCCATTCCATTTCAACCCAACTTTCTTTCCTGCATTTCTTAAGGCCAGCTCTATATGTTCAGTCTCATTCTAAGTATTCTTTTTTATTATATATATGAGGTATTTATCTACCTTCATATTTTTGTATGGCAAATGGATACATATTTCATGACATAATATTAGTTAGTGATGTGGAATCTGTAGGCACTCTACAGATAACAGATAATAATAAAACTGAAGTCAACTTTTTGACTGCCCAAGAAATCCACATTAAATAATGAATAAAGAAGGTTAAGAAGAACACTGCAAAGCAAATAATTCTATATTTTGTTAGCATTGCTTGGGATTTACATCTTAAAAGTATGTTTTTCTACTTTCTCCAGTGAGGCTGGAGTCCATGCTATCTGATCTGCTGTATATTGCCTGGCAGCTACATGGTACATAGTGATTGTCTAGAACAGTGATTAATGACAACAAAGGAATCCAGACAAACATACCCAAGAACATTTTCAAAGGGTGCAACCATGGGCTGCTACAGATTAAAAAAAAAAAAAAAAATAATAATAAGAATAAAAAATATATATAAATATATAAATATATTAAATGAGATCTTTTGCGATGCAGTGTATAATTGATAACATAAATAAACCAGTGTTGGCATGTCATTTAATGTATTCTGTGACTGTCTTTATGTCTCGCAAACTTTAGAGTTATTTTGTAAGCACAATATTTTATTATAATATGTTATAAATACATAAAATCATCTGCTGCATTTTCTGCATTTTTTTTCCGTATTAAATATATTCTGATAAAGAAATTATCATTATGTTTCCTCACTCTTTTTTAATGCTAAACAATATCTTGGGATAATGTAAAGAAAGTAGACAGGAACAATAAAAATAGATAAATAAATCAGACTTCTGTAAAACATAGAAATATTTATCCACAGTTATGTGATATACAGTATCTCTGAGAGCTTGCATTGGAATGAATACTGTAGATTACCTAAGCTGAAATTGTAATTGTGAAATCAATTATAGATGCAGGTTTAAAAATTAAATAATGTAAGTGCTTAAGAATGGATTCAAGAAAATAAAGCAGCGCCTGGTAAGTTTCTTATATTCTGATTACTTGTTCCATGATTGCATTACTTGTAGGGGGGAAATTCTTTTTGTTATTGTCACTCAGCTGTGCCTTTAGTGTTTGAAGCTTTGCTCACCAGCGGAGATCACTTTATAGCATAAACTGCTCAGCACAATTTTCATAGCAGGAAAAATGATGTTCATCTTCAAAAAAAGAGGAATTAATAAAATGGGACTATAATAAACATGGCAATTCTGGACAATAGGGTACACACTGTCAACCACAATTTGCTTTAGTCCCATTTCTCAATACACTTCAAACCACAAAAATGCAGATTTATTTTTAATGTGTTCTCCCTTGACTAAAAATAATATTTTTCTCTCCCACTGTTTCTTCAATAACTCATGCTCTCTCTCTCTCTCTCTCTCTCTCTCTCTCTCTCTCTCTCTCTCTCTCTCTCTCTCTATCTATCTATCTATCTTTCCCTGCCTCATTCTTTGTAACTCGCTGCTTTTTTGGATCTGCACCTGTAGTCTGCAATGATCCAGCTACCTGTTGCTTGGTCAGTAAAGGGCATTCATTTTATTAAGACAAATGCCTTCTCTAATTCTCTATTGCGACAAATAATGGTCTCAAGTATCAATGTTATTGTTATTTGTGTTAATAGGGACATACATTATGATAATAACAGCTGGTATTAATAATATTTTTTTTTTTTTTTTAAATGACACAGTGGCATATAAGACTCACATTTTAAAAACAAAATAGCCCTTGAGACGTTGTGTATTTTATAATCCAAACACATGATGGTTAGTGATCCCTAGGCTGAAAAGTTAAAGAATGGTTTACAAATCATGATGTGCGTCTTACTTGTCCCTTAGAGTTTCTGCAGAAGGATTTAGCAACAATAACTTATTAATAGTACATTTTAAAGCTTTTTCTCAGTCTTCAAATTTGACATGTGGCCGGATTTAATACAATTAGTTGTTTTATGGTGTTGTATATGCCACAGTATATGCATAGCAGAGTAGCAATTTGAAAGTATTTTTTGGTTAAGGGTACTGACAATAAATTAATAGACTACTGTCACAATGGGCTCCATTTATCAAAGGCCGGGCAGAGGACGTTTACGGTCTCAATCTCAAAGTTTCGCAGACAGGTTAAGTAGCGTTTGAACACTGAACGAGGCTGAAACAATGGGGATCCAAAGCAGTTATTGCTGTTTGTTAAATGGAGCCCAATGTGGATTTAGTGAAAAATGTGGCTGCTTATTAATTGACCCAGGAAGGATTTGTTTTTCTTACCCACAAAATATGTATTAAATATCAGGTAGATTACAAGTTATGCGTGTTAGAGGGTATTTAACGAATGCAACAAAAGTTGCATTATTTCACCCTCCATAGCACTGCCATTACAAGTTTTCAAACAGCCAGCTTGTGCATGCGATATGGTTGCATTCAGCACCATACCGTACAAAATGCAAGCGCTGTTTTGACGTGCTTGTGCACGCTTTCTCCATAGACATCAATGGGGAGAGCGTGTTAGAAAAAAAACTAACACCTGCGATCGCGGAATGAAAAGCTCTATAACGCAGCCCCATTGATGTCTATGGGGGGAAAAAAAGTTAAGTTTAAACCTAACACCCTAACATAAAAACCACGTCTAAAAACCTCTAATCTGCCGTCCCCGACATCACCGTCAACTACATAAAGTTATTAACCCCTAATCTGCCGTTCCTGATATCACCGCCAAAAAAATCTATTAACCCCTAATCTGCCATTCCTGACATCGCTGCCACTATTAAAATTCATTACCCACCATTCTGCCGCTCCCCGACACTGCCGCCATTATAATAAACCTATTAACCCCTAAACCGCAAGCTCCCCACAACGAAATATACTAAATTAAACTATTAACCCCTAAACCGCAAGCCCCCCACAACGAAATATACTAAATTAAACTATTAACCCCTAAACCGAAAGCCCCCCATATTGCAATAAAGTAATTTAAACTAGTAACCCCTAAACCTAATGATCCCCTAACTTTATATTGAAATTACAATTTCCCTATCTTAAATTAAATTAAAACTGTCAAATTAAAAAAAACTAAGTTTAAACTAACAATTAAACTAACATTAAACTAACTACCAATTAAAGAAAACTAAAATATGCATTAAAAAAATCCTAACACAAAAATTACAAAGTATCTAATTACAAAAAATAAAAAATACTAAATTACAAAAAATAGCAAACACCAAATTACGAAAAATAAAAAATTAAATTATTAAAAATAAAAAAGAATTACACCTAATCTAATATAAAAATAAAAAAGCCCACCCAAAATAAAATAAAAACCTAGCCTACAATAAACTAGCAATATCCATTAAAAGGGCGTTTTGTAGGGCATTGCCCTAAGTTAAACAGCTCTTTTATCTGTAAAAAAACACAAAGACCCCCCAAACAGTAAAACCCACCACCCAACCAACCCCCCAAAATAATAAACCTAACTCTAGCAAAAACCTAAGCCACCCATTGCCCTGAAAATTGCATTTGTATGGGCATTGCCCTTAAAAGGGCATTCATCTCTTTTGCTTGCCCTAAAAAGTGCATTCAACTCTTTTAAGAAAAGCCCAAACCCTAAACTAAAAAAAAAAAACATCCAAAAAGTTAAAAAAATCCTAGCACTTACCTCAGAAGATCCACTTACAGTTCCTGATGTCCGGACATCCAGGCGGCAAGGTTCATCCAGGCGGCGAGGTCTTCATCCATCCAGGTGGCATCTTCTATCTTCATCCTGGCGGCATCTTCTATCTTTATTCCGGGGGTGCGGAGCGGGTCCATCTTGAAGACATTCAGTGCGGAGCATCCTCTTCATACGGTCACCGCCGCATACTGAATCTTCAATGCAAGTGAGCCTTTTCAAAATGGGGTCCCTTGCATTCCTATTGTCTGATTTGATTTTTTAAATTAAAATCAGCCAATAGGATGAGAGCTACTGAAATCCTATTGACTGTTCAAATCAGCAAATAGGATGAGAGCTACTGAAATTCTATTGGCTATTCAAATCAGACGCCGCCGGGATACAGATAGAAGATGCCGCCTGGATGAAGATAGAAGACGCCGCATGGATGGATGAAGACCTTGCTGCCTGGATGAAGACCTCTCGCCGCCTAGATGTCCAGACTTCAGGAACTGTAAGTGGATCTTTAAGGGTTAGTGTTAGCATTTTTAAACTTTTTTTAGTGGGTTTCTTTTTAGTTTAGGGTTTGGGCTATTCTTAAAAGAGCTGAATGCCCTTTTCAGGGCAAGCAAAAGAGCTGAATGCCCTTTTTAAGGGCAATGCCCATACAAATGCCCCTTTCAGGGCAATGGGTAGCTTAGGTTTTTGTTAGAGTTAGGCTTATTATTTTAGGGGGTTGGTTGGCTGGTGAGTTTTACTGTTGGGGGGTCATTGTGTTTTTTCTTTTTACAGGTAAAAGAGCTGTGTAACTTAGGGCAATGCTCACAAAAGGACCTTTTAAGAGCTATTGGTAGTTTATTGTAGGCTAGGGTTTATTTTAATTTGGGTGGGCTTTTTTATTTTTATAGGGTTATTAGATTAGGTGTAATTCTTTTTTATTTTTGATAATTTTGTTTGTTATTTTTTGTCATTTAGTGTTTGTTATTTTTTGTCATTTAGTATTTTTTATTTTTAGTACTTAGATACTTTGTAATTTTAAAGTAGTGTTAGGATTTTATTAATGTGTATTTTAGTTTTCTTTAATTGGTAGTTAGTTTAATTTTAGTTTAATAGTTACATTAGTTTAATTGTTAGTTTACACTTAGTTTTTTTAATTTGACAGGAAAGTTTTAATTTAATTTAAGATAGAAAAATTGTAATTTTAAAATAAAGTTAGGGGGGCAATAGGTTTAAGGGTTACTAGTTTAAATTAGTTTATTGCGATGTGGGGGGCTTTTGGTTTAGGGGTTATAAGTTTAATTTAGTATATTTTGTTGTGGGGGCTTGAGGTTTAGGGGTTAATAGGTTTATTTTAGTGGCGGCAGTGTCAGGGAGCAGCAGAATAGGGGTTAATAACTTTAGTTTAGTGGGGGCGATGTGGGCGGATGGCAGATTATGGGTTAATAATATTTAGTGTTTTAGGTTAATAACTATTATAGTGATGACGATGTCAGGGAGCGGCGGAATAGGGGTTAATAACTTTAGTATAGTGGCGGCGATGTCGGGAGCGGCAGATTAGGGGTTAATAACTTTAATATAGTATTTACGATGCGGGAGGGTGGTGGTTTAGGGGTTAATAGGCAGTTTATAGGTGTTAGTGTACTTTGTAACACTTTAGTTATGAGTTTTATGTAACATTTTTGTTGCGTAAAACTCATAACTACTGCTCTCAGATGGCGGTATGGATCTTGTCGCAATAGGGTGTAACTCAAGCTTTTTAGCCTCACCGCAAAACTTGTAATAACAGCACTATGGAAGTCCCATGAAAAAACATTTTTACGAGTGCAGGACTGACATTCAGTTACAGTCTAAAAGGCTTGCAGTACAGCTATACTGACAAGACTTGTAATGGCTGTGTTGCTGTTTTAATGCTGAAATTACCATTTTTTCAGCGTTAAAAGACAAACGCACAACTACCTGAATGTTAATAAAATGTTTTTTTGTTTGCTATCCTCTGGAACTTCATAAAACAAATTTTTAAAACATCAGTACAGTGCAACTATATAATGCATAAATAGAACAATAATAAATCATTAGAAAATTTTATTTTAAAATGATATAACAGTCTCTCCAGCATTATAAAGACATGTAATAGTTAATAGTATTAAGTGTTTTCTGAGAGCACCAAAGGAATCATATGGTACTATACCCCAAAAATCCACACTTTCATGAATTAAGGCTGGCTCTGTATTAACTATGAGCAGGTCCATGGCTACCTTGAAGCAAATTTAACTAATTCACAGGAGTAAGCAAGGTAATGTCTTTTGGATTTTGAGAATGAGTAATTCTGGGCTTGCCCAATGATATGTAAGTTTTACAGATTTAAAGGGACATTAAACTTCTGCACACAACTTTAACAGAATGATTGCTACTCACCATTGTGGTGACATAGTTTACTGAACTAGCTGTTATTAAAATACCTTTCCCCCAGATACACCTTTCTCTCTGAACTAAAGACACTTCCAATAGCCTTTGACTGGCATTTGATAAACCCCTCCCTATTGAATTGGGGTATAAAAAACTGGAACACTCTCTATCTCTTTTTTCTTATCCTGTTCCTGAAAGGATGGCTGATTTTGGACATATTGGTGAATTTGGTTGAGTATATTTCTAGGATTATTTTAGCAGTATTGAACAAATTGGGGTTGTATTATTGTAGTAAAGTTGCCCTGTCTTAATTATTTGGACTGTTTTGCTGTAAAATAGATGTGTATATATACCTGTAAACCTTTCTCTTATTATTAACATGTATTGATTCCAAATAAACTGTTTGGAAAAAATGGAGACCCCTTTTAATTAATAACCACATTTTGGCGGCCATGAAGTTGTAGACAAATCCATATGCCAATTAGTTTTACAGGAATTAGATAACATGTTGATTTAATTTTAGAATATTGCAGGATATATTTTTTTAAAATGTTTTCTGAAGAAAATGTATGGTTCAGAAACCTGTATTTCAGGTGGAATTGTCTTTAAAAATTTGCATTTCCATAGAGTTTCATGGGTGATGGTAAATGTAGCTCAGTCCTGGACTTCAGTCAAAAAAAACCTGTGTATTGCTACAAAAAAAAATGTTTTCAGTGCAGTAAAGGTAATTTTTGGTATTTTACAGCAAAGTTATTTTTATTTTAATTTTGTAGTACCGGTATTTAAACATGGTTGGTTCCAGCAGGCCGGTTGTAAGATTTGTATACAATTATTTATTTTTACTACTGGAATTTATAGATTGTCTGTAGCTTGGAATTAGAGTTACATTTGACCTGCATTTTATTTGAGAGTAAATATTTTTGAATTTTGTTTTCTGTAAAAATCTAATAAATTTTAGAGACATGATATTTACTTGTTGTCTTGGTCCCATCTAAATGTTTTTTTACAAACAAAAGCTTTACAGTACTATTTAATAGTTGCCATAGTCAAGTTAACGTGATTGACTTCTGCTCCTTTATAAATGGAATATAATGTACATTTTATAAAGATTGTAATTTTCTTGCACTTTTTTTTTTTTTTTTACAAAGGATTCATTTCTGTGAATGTGTTACACCCAGAGCTGTAGCTGGCTCTATACATATGTTAATGTAAATTCCTTCATTTTGGGGGAAGGTGCAGGAGGTAGTTTGGCAAGGTATTTTGTGACTGTATGACACACTACTTGGATTTAAAAGCAGAAACATTTTTTTAACATTTTTCACTGTTTAAACTAAAACATCTGAAGGGTGTTTAATTTAGCCTGCATTTTAAATTTGGTCTATATTTTAGGACTACAAAGTTATCTCCTAAGTTGCTTAACTTCTGTTTAGTCTGATGTTTCATTGCCCTATAGATATGATAATTCCTTGCATTTGGGGCAGGTAAAATAGTCAGGCAAACTTTGCTGCGAGAGACACACTATTCGAAGTCTGTTCCCCAGATTTAAAATAAAGAATATTGAGCAGTGGTTAGGAAAACTAAATTTAACTATATTACCACCTCTGCTGGAATGCTGACCTGCTTATAAACAGATCTAATTACTACCTCTTCTAGGTGGCTTAATTGCTATGTCCTTTGTTGTGTAAAATTAGCATCTCAATGGTACCTTGTACATCCTGTGTTAACATTTTTTTTTAAAAGCTGTGAGAGACACACTATTCAGAGTCTGTTCCCCAGATTACATTCAGTGGTTAGGAAAATATTGATTCTAGTATATGTATATATATATATATATATATATATATATATATATGCGAGAGAGAGAGAGAGAGAGAGAGAGAGAGAGAGAGAGAGAGAGTATTTATTTTTTATTTTAGTTCTAACGGCTATCTGCTAAAATGTCTGGGGAAAAATATATTTTACAGGAAATCTGTTATTATTTTAACAATTATATTCATAAATACAATGGTCCATTCCTCATCCCAGAAGCTAAAAATCTTCGCGAAAGTGCGAAAGTGTTTTAGAGATACTAACACAGATAGTAACTCTTAAAAAGATTAATAATAATAAAAGAAAATGTGTGATAGCGCAGGCAGTGATGTCAACAATAAGAGGACTAACAAACATTATTGGAGTCTTGAAAGAGCAAAATACAGATCTAAAATTAAAATTAGATAAAACACAGTCTGACAGAGATTGTATTAAGCATTCTGCTTTAACTAACACAGCAGAAACAAATACTCAAATAAAATTACTTAGTTACAGATGAAAATAAAAAAAGAAGAAAAAATAATTAGTGATATTTCTGGGAACAATGCAGATTGTGATCACCTACTGTCACAAAGAAGAGAGCCAAAACAAGTGATAAAACAAGATAATATGCCACTGGGTCCCACTAAAAACCAAAGTTATGTTCCAATTGCCCCTGTCATAATATCTGAGCATTTTAACACCCCAAAAGTTCCTACAGGTTTTTCAAATTAGACTAGGCCAATGACATTTTTCAGAAATGATGGGGCACAATCCCCAGAAACAGCTTTAATAACTTTTCACATTGGTTTCACAAGGGGTCTGAAAAAGCCATAAAATTAGGTACGAGCATGCAGGAATGGACAGAATGGCTTCAAGATACCATGGGCCCCTATGCCAACAGGTTATTAGGATTCACCTCAAGCATATCTGATCAGGCTGGGAGAATAGTTAAAACCTTTTTCAATTTTACTAGTCTAGAAAAAGAGATTAGTGAAATTACCATGAGACCTCTAGATGGGCCATTTGAAGTAGCAAAAAGAGTTTTATTCTGGTGTGTGCTGTGCAGCCACAGACCCAAATGGTCGGGGGTCACCAGCTCAAATACAGAGGGTACTTGAAGCTCTCCCTATAAAATGTCAGGAGCTTGTAAAGCTGTATGATCCAAACGCCACAAACGTAGATATGGTGCTCACTAGAGCTGGTAGAATTATCACCCATACACCATTAAGGCAATTTCTACAGTGAAGCAGTCAATGGAGAACAATCTGAATATTCACAGACAGGAATCAGAGAGGGGCAACAGGAGACATGTTTGGGGATATCAGACTAGTAGAGGATCAAATACAGGAAAATGGAGCGACAGGAATTTAAATGGCGATATTAACAGAAGAGAAAACAAGTATAAAAATTGGAGGCTGAGGCCAAATGAGATAAGCAATAAAGCCATCTTAAGTTATTGGGAACCCAAACAACACAACAGGAGAATGAGAGATGAAATTGGGTTTCTAAAGAAGCAGCTGACAGAGCTGAAGTGCTCAAATTAAATCATTACTTTTTGTTTATAAGCATATTTGTTTGCAGTGCATTTGCATCATGTAATGTGTACTTTAGTTTTAGGTTCAATTAATAATTTTAAGTGTTTTTCATTAAGTTTTAAATGCCAATATTTAGAATGCATAGTTAATTGATGCATTTTCTTTCTAAAAACAAAAACAAATAACAGACACCTCCATTGTGATTAGTTTTTGGAGACCACATGCAATAAAATTTCCATGTAAACTGTCATGCTATTCCTTGTGCTCTTGTCCTTCTAGCTCTCAGAGCCATTCTTTTATTTTAACCCTTTATAGGTGCCGGTTGGTAAAGCTCTGCATTTTCATCCTGGGCGACACTATATTGAAGCTCAGGTATTCTTAGATCAAGTGACAGAAGTGGTGAACATTCACAGATCAGTGGTGTTGCTGGTTTTGTCACAACTCTGTTGTGCGCTTCAAGTTAACACACACAGAGCAGGAGGTTTACATTTTTTGCATTTATTTAACAGAGTTTAAAAGTTACATAACATAAAAAACCACATGAATAATATATAGCAATGCAGCCACTGCGAAAATGTAAAGCTCCCGCTATGTATTATGCATACTAACCCTAAGTTCACAATACAGTGGTCAAAAAGATGAGATGTCATTGATATATGAATGTGCATGGCTTGTGCCACAAAGTGTAAAAATACCTAAGTTCCAAGATGATGGCACCCAGTATGAAGCCATAGTGCTTGACCAATAAACACCAATAAGGGGCTAAAATAAGATGACATCTTTGAAGACATCTGCAGTAACAGAAGCAATAAATCATCAGCATGGTGAATAGTAGCCATGCTATTTTAGTTGGACCCAGCAGTTTAATGTCCCTGTACAAAAAAACTTTTCATGTTCAAAATTAAGTTTTATAATAGGGACTTTTAAGTATTTTTAATTGTACTGTTACTTTTTCCTTATGACCCTGCTGAAGGATACTGAGGTTGAAATCTTATTAAAGGATTTATTCACGAAGATCCTTATTAATGTTAATTGAGAATTTAGCAGAAAGAAAATGTTAAAAAGCTTCTCAACTGGAATAGAACTTGCCCATGCCTAAAGAACGTGTCAGAAAAGACAGACATTGTGAAGCTTACTCATAATGTTGCGCATATCAGACATCATCAAAACTACTCCAATAATACAACACTGATAGCTCAAAATAAACAACAAATCAGATAACTGGTTTCATTACATTACTTGAGAAATCTAATATCTAATCATGCTTAAAAAAGAGAATGATTTAAACAAATAATTATGATATTGTTTGCATAAAAAGATTGCACATAGACAGTTTACATTGATATTTATAGAAGTGCATGTTTATGCATGACTGATATGGCTAGATTATGAGTTTTGCGGTATGAGTAAAAAAGCAGTGTTAAAGGGACAGTCTAGTATAAATTAAACTTTCATTATTCAGATAGGACTTTTCATTTTAATCAACTTTCCAATTTACTTTTAGCATCAAATTTGCTTTTTTCTCTTGGTATTCTTAGTTTAAACTAAACCTAGGTAGGCTCATATGCTAATGTCTAAGCCTTTGAGGGCTGCCTCTTATCACAGGCTTTTTAAATCTCTTAACACAAAGAGACAGAAAGTACACGTTGGCCATATTGATAACACTGTGTTCAGGCACAGGGGGTTATTTAAGATTTAGCACAAAGCAATGCTAAATTTAAGAGAATAGACAATAAACAGTCACAGTCATGTGATCAGGGGGCTGGAAAAAAGTTCCTAGATACAAGGTAATCACAGAGGTAAAAACTATATTAATATAACAGTGTTGGTTATGCAAAACTGGGGAATGGTTAATAAATGTATTATCTATCTTTTAAAACAATAACAATTCTATGGTAGACTGTCCCTTTAAGGCTCATAACGCTGCTTTTTCACTCCCGCTGGTATTACGAGCCTTGCAGGTTTAGGGGCACCGCAAACGTTTTTGGCCGTACCACAAATTAACTTACGCAATTTGCGTAAAGTCTTTTTTCAATGGGACTTCCATAGTGCCAATATTACAAGCTTTTTCTGGGAGGCCAAAAAGTGAGTGGTACAGCCTATCCCGCAAGATTCGCAACGCAATCTAAAGTCAGTAGTTATGAGTTTTACGCTACAAAGCTATAGCATAAAACTCATAACTAAAGTGCTAAAAAGTAGACTAACACCCATAAACTACCTATTAACCCCTAAACCGAGGCCCTCCCACATCACAAACACTAAAATAAAATCATTAACCCCTAATCTGCTGCTCCGGACATCGCCGCCACTATAATAAACATATTAACCCCTAAACCGCCACACTCCCACATCGCGAACACTAGTTAAATATTATTAACCCCTAATCTGCCGCCCCTAACATTGACGCTACCTACCTACATTTATTAACCCCTAATCTGCTGCCCCCAACGTCGCCGCCACTATACTAAAGTTATTAACCCCTAAACCTAAGTCTAACCCTAACTCTAACCCCCCTAACTTAAATATAATTAAAATAAATCGAAATAAAAATTAATATCCTTACCTAAATAATGCCTATTTAAAACTAAATAATTACCTGTAAAATAAACCCTAAGATAGCTACAATATAACTAATAGTAACATTGTAGCTAGCTAAGGGTTTATTTATATTTTACAGGCGTGTTTGTATTTATTTTAAATAGGTAGAATAGTTACTAAATAGTTATTAACTATTTACTAACTACCTAGCTAACATAAATACAAATTTACCTGTAAAATAAAACCTAACCTGAGTTACACTAACACCTAACCTTACACTACAATTAAATCAATTACCTATATTAAATACAATTACCTAAATTACAAAAAAATTAATAAAAAAAAAATGATCAGATATGTAAATTAATTACACCTAATCTAATAGCCCTATCAAAATAAAAAAGCCCCCCCCCAAAATAAAAAAAACCCTAGCCTACAATAAACTACCAATAACCATTAAAAGAGCCTTTTGCAGGGCATTGCCCCCCAAAAATCAGCTCTTTTACCAATAAAAAAATACAAACATCCTCAACAGTAAAACCCACCACCCACACAACTAACCCCTCAAATAAAATCCTAACTAAAAAAAACTAAGCTCCCCATTGCCCTGAAAAGGGCATTTGGATAGGCATTGCTCTTAAAAGGGCATTTAGCTCTTTTTCTATTGCCCAAACCCTATTCTAAAACTAAAACCCACCCAATAAATAAACCCTTAAAAAACCTAACACTAACCCCAGAAGATCCACTTACAGTTTTGAAGACCGGGCATCCATCCTAAACAAAGCCGGGAGAAGTCCTCAACGAAGCGGCAAGAAGTCCTCAACGAAGCGGCAAGAAGTCGTCAACAAAGCCGTCAGAAGTGGTCCTCCAGACGGGCAGAAGTCTTCATCCAGATGGAATTCTATCAGCCAATTGGAATTCAAGGGACGCCATCTTGGATGATGTCACTTAAAGGAACATTCATTCTGGAAGAAGACTTCATTTGAAGAGGATACTCCACGCCAGATGTCTTGAAGATGGACCTGCTCCGCACGGGATGGATGAAGATAGAAGATGCCGTCTGGATGAAGACTTCTGCCTGTCTGGAGGACCACTTCTGCCAGCTTGGATGAAGACTTCTCCCGGCTTCGTTGAGGACTTCTTGCTGCTTCGCTGAGGACTTCTCCCAGCTTCGTTGAGGATGGATGTCTGGTCTTCAAAACTGTAAGTGGATCTTCAGGGGTTAGTGTTAGGTTTTTTTAAGGGTTTATTGGGTGGGTTTTAGTTTTAGATCAGGGTTTGGGCAATAGAAAAAGAGCTAAATGCCCTTTTAAGAGCAATGCCCATCCAAATGCCCTTTTCAGGGCAATGTGGAGCTTATGTTTTTTTAGTTAGGATTTTATTTGGGGGGTTGGTTGTGTGGGTGGTGGGTTTTACTGTTGAGGGGTGTTTGTATTTTTTTTACAGGTAAAAGCTAATTTTTGGGGGGCATGGCCCTGCAAAAGGCCCTTTTAAGGGCTATCGGTAGCTTATTGTAGGCTAGGGTTTTTTATTTTGGGGGGCTTTTTTATTTTGATAGAGCTATTAGATTAAGTGTAATTAGTTTAAATATATGATAATTTCTTTTTTATTTTGTGTAATTTAGTGGGGGGTTTGTAATTTAGGTAATTGTATTTAATTTAGGTAATTGATTTAATTGTAGTGTAAGGTTAGGTATTAGTGTAACTCAGGTTAGGTTTTATTTTACAGGTAAATTTGTATTTATTTTAGCTAGGTAGTTAGTAAATAGTTAATAGCTATTTAGTAACTATTCTACCTAGTTAAAATAAATACAAACTTGCCTGTAAAATAAAAATAAACCCTACGCTAGCTACAATGCAACTATTAGTTATATTGTAGCTAGCTTAGGGTTTATTTTACAGGTAAGTATTTAGTTTTAAATAGGAATTATTTAGGTAATGATATGAATTTTTATTTAGATTTATTTTAATTATATTTAAGTTAGGGGGTGTTAGGGTTAGACTTAGGTTTAGGGGTTAATAAATTTAGTATAGTGGCGAAGACGTTGTGGGTGGCAGATTAGGGGTTAATAAATGTAGGTAGGTGGCGGCGTATTAGGGGTTAATAAGTGTAAGATTAGGGCTGTTTAGACTCGGGGGTTCATGTTAGGTGTAAGCATAAAATTTGTTTCCCCATAGGAATCAATGGGGCTGCGTTACAGAGCTTTACGCTGCTTTTTTGAGGTGTTAAGCTTTTTTCAGCCGGCTCTCTCCATTGATGTCCATGGGGAAATCGTGCACGAGCACGTAAAACCAGCTCACCGAGGCTTTCAGCAGCGCTGGTATTGGAGTGCTGTATGGAGCTCAATTTTGCTCTATGCTCACGTCTTGCCTGTTAACGCTGGGTTTATGAAAACCTGTAATATCATCGCTGTAGGGAAGTGAGCGGTGACAATAACGTGCAAGTTAATACCACACCCCTCATACCGCAAAACTCGTAATCTAGCCGATAGCCAGGTATCATATAATATCACCTGACTGACAGTGAAAAACTCCCACTGATCAAACATTATATATATATATATATATATATATATATATATATATATTTTTTTTACAAAAAAATTGCATTGATAAAAAATACTTCAGTAAATGAAAGAAAAAAAAAACAATATATACATTTAGCGAGATTCAAAAGTTTAAAAATAGTGCATTCTTTGCATACATGATAATATAAAATGAACATTATATTGCAACCAAAATAAAATTCCAAATACAGATTGTAAGAATTAAAAAAATATAAAATAATAAAACTGCTGATTTTAATCCTAGAAAACAGAAAACTGGTCAAGGTTCAAGAACAGTCAGTTCAATACTATCAAAAATATTTAAAAATATTATTACCATACTAATATTAAAAAAAATATTAGTATGGTAGAGAAAAATATATACATATCATGTAATTTGATTAGTAAATGCCACAATTCCACAGTTTAGGAAAACTGAGCATCAACACAATAGGCTCGCCTGAAACGGTAGTTAAGAAGCAGTGATCATAAAACCGCTGCTCCTTAATCTGTACACCCACCTTTTAGGTGGCGGATTGAAATCCTCCTGATACAATATGATCTGGGTGATTGACAGCCCCTGCTAATGGCTGATTGGCTGCCAGTGAACAGGGGCGGCATTGCACAAGCATTTCACCATTAGTGTGGTACAAAGATCATTAAACATTGCCTAACTATTCAGTTTTTACATACCCCGTAATACTGTGAGCTTTGTGGGCATATTAATTTCTCCAACACTGTTTGAGGCAACACATTCATAAATAGCCTCATCTCTTGGTGTTCGTAATGGTTGTATCCTGAGGACGGAACCAGATCCATCATCAAATTCTATTACCTGTGGGAAGAGAAGCACAGCTGTCACAGGTGTTGTTGTCACTGACTATATCTATGAAAACAATTCAGTATGTGCTTTATTTCCTACTGCAATTCAACACAACACTACTGAATATGTAGTTATGTTATATTGTATTATAATTTAACACTAACATACTTAGTATATCATTGATTTCATGCCTTTAATACTATGTTACACTTTTACTTTACTATGGTAACTTTATCTAAGTATATATATATATATATATATATATATATATATATATATTTAAACACAAAACATTGCAAACGCATCCCTAGTATGCCTCCTCATGGGCTAAGAGAGGGAAGTGTGTAACTGTAGGACAGATGTTAAGGGAACAGAATATCAATAAAATCCGGATTGGTGGTGGTTAGAAATGCTATTTTCTGGAGCACACATTGCTGGGTACAGAGGTTGAATGTCCACCTTTTTCTCCAGAATAACTCAACTTAACCATATTGTATTACTAGTGCTTAGAACCATTATGGCTGTCTGGTGTGGACATGTAAGTGTAGATGTCAGCATGAGTATGATAGTGAGTATGTTTAAATGACTAAGCCCAGAGAAAGATGAAATGGGTATCTTGGCTTGCCATGTCTACTGTTTACAGAGTGTTGTCTGGTATTTTAGGGCTGGGTTTTTTTTTTGTTTTTTTTTTTAAGGCTGATATACTGCAGGGAAAACTCTTCTTTGTGAAAGGCACATTTTGGACTAGAAGAGTCTGCTATTTGGGTGTTGACTAGCTATCACGTCTTTGTTCATCCATGGTTAAGCACGCTCTCCTTTGTTTAGCATATTTAAATAACAGTCACCTGGTTTTAAAATGTTATGCTGTTTAACAGATCTCAGTATGTATGATAAAACATAATTTAAAGTGACTGTAAAGTTAGCTACTTTATATTTCTTTATTTAGTAGATTGCATCTATCTATATAATCCCAGAGTATGCCAAGATTATAAATAACATGATTTATGCTTTCAAATTTACTCTTATCCTGCATTAGTATCCCCCCTTTTTTTTTGACAAGCGAGTGGTGCAACCAATAGGATGTTCAACACCCGCACTATTTAAGTTTATGGAAGCGCTGTCTTGCGGCTGTCTTCTGCCAACAGGTCGGATCTCAGCTGCAACTGCGCATGAGCAATTTTCACTCACATAGGAAAGAAACAAAACAAAAAACTGTTAATTTAAGGGTTTCAGCTCTTTCTTATTGGCAATTCAAAAGTTGATCTCTATGCTCTCTCTTGAAGTACAGTGCACTCTCTCTCAAAGTAGAGTGCACATGAGCAGTTGCAGCTCATAGTCAAATTAAGAACTGGGAAAGATCAAATATAGTTAGACATTAATTTATGTTTTGGGCTTCAGTAATAGATCATTTTAGAACATATGAATTACTATTTATTTATTTATTGTAGTTTTATTCAGTGTCCCATTTGCAAACAAAACAAACAATGCAGTGCGTTTCTATTCAGGGTAAACATCTAGTGTTCCATTATAAGGACCTCTATTGAAATGTAGAGAGAATTCTGCTTCTTTTAAGAATATGCATAATAACCAGCAGTTTGTCTTTCCATACCACATTCATGTGAATAAAATGATTTTCTTGCTGAAAAATAAAATCTTTCAATTGGTTAGACTATTTTTAATTTTTTTAATTCTTCTCATGCCATGTTTAACCCCTTAAATATCTAAATAACAATATGTTATTGAATTATATATACTTATATTGTCACATGCATTTAATACCAAAGCAAAATGAAAAAATAACAAAACAAAAGCGCAGTGGTTTTCACAACAACAGTGCTTATCAATGCTTTGTTTTAGTTAGCCATGACTGACCTCATAATCCGATTTTTGTTCTACTTACAATTATTCTATTCCATTGATGCACTTAAAGGACCATTACAGTGCATAATAAAAAGACTATGCAATAGCATTTACTCAGAAGTAACTTTTGAAAATTGTCAGAAAAAAAATCTGCTCATTTAGAGGGACATAAAACCCAAAAATGTTCTTTCATGACTTAGACACAGCGTACAGTTTACTTCTATCATCAAATTTACTTTGTTCTCATGTTATTCTTTGTTGATGAGATATCTAGATAGGTAGAATGGACATATCTGGAGCACTACAAGACAGCTAGTAGTTTTGCCATTTAGTGCTCTTGCTAATGTATAACATTCTTGCAAAATTGTTGCTATATAGTGCTGCAGACATGTGCCCACTCCTGAACTTACCTTCCTGTTTTTTTTAACAAAGGATAACAAGAAAAATAAGAACATTTGATAATAGAAGTAAATTGGAATGTTGTTTAACCCCTTAAGGACAAAGACATTTTTCAGTTTATTTCCCTTAAGTACCAGGGCTATTTTTACATTTTTGCAGTGTTTGTGTTTAGCTTTAATTTTCCTCTTACTCTTTTATTGCAGCCACACATATTCTATACAGTTTTTCTTGCTTTTAAATGGACTTTCTAAAGATACCATTATTTTCATCATATTTTATAATTTACTATAAATGTTTTTATAAAATATGAGGAAAAATGGAAAAAAACACACTTATTTTAACTTTGACCACTAAAATCTGTTACACATCTACAAATACCAAAAAACACCCATGCTAAATAGTTTCTTAATTATGTCCTGAGTTTAGAAATACCCAATGTTTACATGTTCTTTGCTTTTTTAGCAAGTTATAGGGAAATAAATACAAGAAGCACTTTGCTATTTCCAAACCTTTTTTTTTTTCTTCAAAATTAGCGCTAGTTACATTGGAACACTGATATCTATCAGGAATCCCCGAATATCCCTTGCCTTGACATGTATATATCTTTTTTTAGTAGACAACCCAAAGTATTGATCTAGGCCCATTTTGGTATATTTCATGCCACCATTTCACCACCAAATGCGATCAAATAAAAAAAATTGTTCACTTTTTTACAAACTGTTTCACAAACTTTAGGATTCTCACTGAAATTATTTACAAACAACTTGTGCAATCATGGCATAAATAGTTGTACATGCTTCTCTGGGATCCTCTTTGTTCAGAAATAGCAGACATTTATGGCTGTGGCATTACTTTTTGGTAATTAGAAGGCCGCTAAATGCCGCTGCGCACCACACTTGTATAAGACCCAGCAGTGAATGGGGTTAATTTTATAGGGTTAATTTTAGCTTTAGGGTAGTGTAGTAGACAACCCAAAGTATTGATCTAGGCCCATCTTTATATATTTCATGCCACCATTTCATCGCCAAATTTGATCAAATAAAAAAAAATCGTTCACTTTTTCACTAACTTTGGGTTTCTTACTGAAATTATTTACAAACAGCTTGTGCAATTATGGCACAAATGGTTGTAATTGCTTCTCTGGGATCCCCTTTGTTCAGAAATAGCAGACATATATGGCAGATTGGCAGTGGCATTACTTTTTGGTAAATAGAAGGCTGCTAAATGCCGCTGCGCACCACACTTGTATTATGCCCAGCAGTGATGGGGTTAATTAGGTAGCTTGAAGGGTTAATTTTAGCTTTAGTGTAGAGATCAGCCTCCAATCTTGACACATCAGACCCCCTGATCCCTCCCAAACATCTCTCTTCCCTCCCCACCCCACCCCACCCCACAATTGTCCCCACCATCTTAAGTACTGGCAGAAAGTCTGCCAGTACTAAAATAAAAGACTTTCTTTTTTTTTTTTTATTAAAATTTATTTTTTATTTTTTTAAATATCTGTTTAGCTGTGATGGACCCCCCCTTAGCCCCCAACCTCTCTGATCCACCCAAACAGCTCTATAACCCTCGCCAACTACCTATTTGCTGCCATCTTGGGTACTAGCAGCTGTCTGCCAGTACCCAATTTGCCTCCCAAAAAAGTTTTTTTTTTTTTAAAAAATTTTCTGTAATTTATATTTTTTTTCTGTAGTGTAGCTGCCCCCCTCAATACCCCCCTCCCTCTCCCAGATCCTTTTGATTATTATTTGCCCCCTCCCCTCAAGGGTACATTGCTGGTCTTTAAAGACCAGTTTGTGTGTGACGTACCCTGTACGACATGCGTAGTTAAGGGGTTAAGATTGTATCTTCTATCTGAATAACGAAAAAAAAAAAAGGATTGGGGTTTTTGTCCCTTTAAAATTCAATTTCTTGTCCCCCTGTATCATGTGACACTCCCTAGCTAATGACAGACTCATATACATGTATACACTGTGAGATTGTGCACATACTCAGTAGTAGCTGGTGTTTAAAAAGTATTTATATAACATGACTGCGCAATTTGCTTCATTTTGACTTAAATGGACACTAAACACAATTTTTTTTCTTTCATGATTCAGATAGAGAATACAATTTTAACCAATATTCCAATTTACTTCTATTATCTAATTTGATTAATTCTTTAGATATTTTTTGTTGGAGAAATAGCAATGCACATGGGTGAGCCAATCACATGAGGCATCTAAGTGCAGCCACCAATCAGCAGCTACTGAAGCCTATATAAATATGCTTTACAGCAAAGGATATCAAGAGAATAAAGCAAATTAGATAATAGAAGTAAATTAGAAAGCTGTTTAAAATTGTGTGCTCTTTCTAGATCATGAAATTGGGGTAATATGTGCCTTTTTGTGCCCCTTTAATACTTGCAAATGAACACAGCAAATAGAAATGTATGTGTAAGTATGTGTATTTTACTTAGATATTGCTATCTCTATCAATAGAATGATTACAAGCATTGAACAAATCAGCTAGAGTTTAACAATGCCATGAAATGTAAACAACTGTGTTAAATGAACGCTACCTTTAAAACAAAATAAATATTGGTAATGCAATACACAACATGCAGGGAGGAGCCAACATAACTTATTGTGATGGGATAAATACTTTTGATAAAGCAAAAATGCCTTTCATGCGATCCAGACGTTTGTGATATAAAGCAGAGGTAAACCTGGGCACACTGTGTGTATATATCATTATAAAAGTAACAGGCAGGGCTCCCCATCATCCAGCAAGTCATAGGATTGTTATTTAATGCAAGATCTCTCCCAAATGTCCTATTATTAACCCTATTTAAGATCAGATTTCTTTAAGAAACCCTCTAGTATAGATTCTGCTCCTGTTTAGACACCCTTCAACCTATGCCACACATTGTCCTAACTGCCTATTAGTTCCAGAATCAAACGTGTATAGGTTGAAAAGTATTCATATGTAAGAATTGTTATCATGTATATAAGAGTCCAGTAATGAATCGTGTGAACTTGCTGCCCAACTGCAGCCACATTTATCCCTCCAAAGATTTGTGCGTGTCCCTTATCACCACTGAGCAGAAAACATATAAAAGTATCTTGTATTAAAAAAACGGTTTCACACATCACATACTGGTGTATTAATTTGGATTTATAAATATTCATTTATTATATTGGCCAAAAAAAATATGTGATCCTGATCTTTTTTTGTTTTAAGGAAGCATTGATATAATTGAATGGTTATTAGCAAAAATGAATATTAAAAAAAATCTAAGTTTATTTATCATAGAAGTGCTCAGATTTTATTTTTTCCATTGCCTTAAATCACAAAAGCTGAATTATAGTGATGGGTCTCAATAACTCCATGCATGTGTAATCTTTGTCAGAGGAACAGAACAATGGACCTAATACCTCAAATCTCTGGTTGCTGACTTTTTTTCCCTTTTTGTTCCACACAATTTTTGGCCTTGGATCACCCGTAGCTTGGCAGATAAAAGATGCAACACCTCCCGATACACCTATTTGATCAACGGGGGTTCTTGTGAACCTAGGTGGTACTAAAAAAAGACATGAAATAGAAAAAAACAATTAGAAAATCACCATGATATCATTATTACTTTGTTGCAGCTTTATTCAAAACAGCACAAAAACACATAGGTGTTGGCTTTGTAGACCAGAGAATGTATTTTTTTTTATCTTTATATTTTTTAGATAGATGGTTTAATGAAAAAGTGGATTGTTAGCAAAATTAACGACAAAATAAATTAAGCAGATTAAAACAAGGCCTGTATTTCTCATGACACTGTATAGAATATCAGATGTTTGTGTGAAACCTGTTTGTCATATGTCTTTTGCAATATTAGAGACATGACATAAATGCAGAACGCTAATAGTGTCACATCAAAAGCAAGCTGAAATGACATGTCACTCACAGCACAATTATCGACAGTAAATACACTTTCACCAAGTTATGGGTCATAATTTACAACCAACCCAAAAACAGATATTACACATATTAAACACCTAATCAACAGATTGTAAACCATACCAGTCACCTGTAGATAAATTACACATTTATTATGATCCAAACCTTCATTATCCGTGTATTTATTTACCACTTTATTTGTCACTTTTCTCTAATGTACCATAACATAATATAATTATGGGTCTCTGTAATACAACATTCTTCTATTACGTAGATTATTATTACTATTATTATTAGTAATACTAATAATAACAATTTAAAAAAAATTATGTTGCATATATAGACAGCAGGCAGGCCAGCACTCGCGGTTAACATTTCATCCACCCAGGGTGCTTCCATGGTATTGATAGTAGTAAAGAATGGGGATGCACTCGCCAGGATTTCCAAAGTTACCTTCCAAAAGTAACTTTGGAAATCCTGACAAATGAATCCCCATTCTTTACTATTACTATATATATATATATATATATATATATATATATATTTATTAACAAATGCAACTGATTACAGATTAATAAATACATACTGCAGCACACTTAAAATAAAACAATGAGGAGTTTACTGCAGCAGCTGACCAGGTGACGCCCTCAGATTGAAAGTGATGCTTAGCTGCCCTTTCTGTATGATCAAACTAGTATTGAACAAATAAATGCATTACAGCAAACAATTATGTTACTATAGTTTAATCACATTTCAAAATGCAAAGGAACAAGCAAATAGGGATATATCTTAAAGACATCAGACTAAAACCCAAAGCTCATTAATAGTGTGATCACATTATATCCAAAGAGAAGATTCAATTTAATGTATAAAATGCACTTTTTTAATTCCTAAAGTGCTGTGAGCATTATGCTGTCAACATCTACCTCATAGAAAGAAAATGTACAATTGCTCTAGTGCTGATGACTTCTCATGGAACTGTAACTTCTGCAAATAATAAAAAATACCAGCAATGATCAATGACATAAAATGTATGCCTTGAAGAAATTGTAATGGAAGTGGTCCTTAACCACAAAAAGCACAAGAAATCACTGCTTTGCTTCGTCGTGAAACCAGCATAATGATAATATTTACTTCCTATATTGCACAAGTGATAAAAAAATGGCACTAATGTCTGTAACACTTTATATTGCTGACTCCTTTGCTTACAATCAGGCCGCAGCTGCTCGGCTCTCTAGTGGCAAAAACAATTACTACTGTCATGACTCTACTTATTAACATAAGGGCATTCCTGAATGTGAACTGGCAACTATTTATAACTTCCCCAGACACAGTGTAGCATGAAGTCCAACAAAAAATTTAAGACATGCTTCATTAAGCAAGGCCGACATTAACGTGGGAAACTTCCCAGGAAATGAAAGCCATCAATGAGCGTTAGACATTATAGGACGGGGACCGTAGCTCATAGCCAATAACACAGAAAACTGGAATGTCTGGACCTCTGATATATGTAAACTACATTCATAAAAATATTATTTAGTATTCAATAAACTATAATAAATAGAATTAATGGAATAAGAAAAAGAAGAAATGGTGGTTAATGTGATCAGAATTTTCTAGTGCTGTCTGTAATTTGGTATTCCCAATATTAACATCAATACTAACATAAACTACACATTTTTATTTTCTAAAGTTCCATTGTATATATTTGCCACAGTATTATATTATGATTGCTGGTGTGAAGACTGAGAATTAATATACACCTTGGACAAATATTGACAGATAAAATGCTCCAAAAATGGAGTGTTCGATTGTATTTGATTATATAAATACAAACAGTGAAAAAAAACCATTAAAAATAGATTAATTGTTTTGAAATAATGTAATGTATGTGTGCTATTCTGTATACAATCAATGTAAACATATTGCAAGCATTCTCTTTCCTACCTATCAAAATAAATATAAAAATATAGAAAATAAGATATATTAAATATTTTTTTTGTTAATACAATGAGGCATTCTATAAAATTATATTATAATAAGTTTATTAAGCACCTTGAAAATATTATTCTATTGTATTTTATTCCATCAACAAAAATTTGGCGTATCTTTTTCTAAGTTACATTTTTGATTGTTAAATTTTTCAAACAAGTGTCATGCTAATGATAGTGCAGGTCTCAATAAGCAGTGTAACTGAACTGAGCTAACATTAGCACACAGCTTGATCTTACAATTCCATAGTAGATCCATGGCCGACATCTCTCTAGTACAACCTATACTTTCAATGGAGATTGCGACCGAGCTAAACAGAGCTCATATTACAAGCTGAAAGTTATCGGTTGTGCTCAAGCTCAAGCTGAAACTGTGCAAGAATATTTAGCGTCACTTGAAACCTGAAGTAAAGTGTAAGGGTTACAGTTGCATTTTTTTTTCTCAAAACACATCCAAAACATATTAAAATAAACTATTACTCTCATAAATAGACTTTTTAATATTGATAAAAATATTTTAAAAGGGATCAAAAGCAATAGGGTATATGGCAAAGTGTTTGACTGGAAAGGGCTATTAATGTGTGGGTGTGTGTGTATATATATATATATATATATATATATATACACACATACACAGTATATATATATAACAGACAACCCAACTTGCAAAAACTAATTTCAGGGAGGTGGCTTCACCCGCTACTGCGCCGTCACCCCCTCCCCCTCCCAGTTATATATTGGACACCTTCAAACCCTAAATAAGATAGAGACTTATCGTTAAAGTAGTTCCCACTAAAGGCACATTAAAAAAAAAGTAGCTTTATTGCACAGCCACATAAAACAAACCTATTTTCAAGTGATCGTACGCTTGTTGAATGCTTAAATATTTTAGAATACAAAGTTTAATTACGTGCAGTAAATAAGGTAGCATTTGTGTTTTAATTTATTAAAATCAGTGTTACTGGTGCATGCTTTGAGGGTTCTATAACATCCCAGCAACTAAAGGCATTCCTTAAAGAAACACTTTTCCGGATTTGGGCCACATTGGATCATGGTACTTGAAGTTTCAGGGAGATTGCATTCCATTTGCTGGCATCAGGGAGCCGCTATTACAATCAGGGAGACTCCCTGAACTTCAGGGAGAGTTGGGATGTCTGATATAAATATATATTTCTAAATATGTGTATGTGTGCATCTATACATTTATATATATATATATGTCTATGGGCTAGATTTATTAAGCTGTAATTACTTTTTTAGCTATGTGGAGCAGGTTCGCATAAGTGAGCATGGTGCCACATATAGTAAAAAACACTTATTTTCCTCTCCGCTACCTTTTATATATTAATTGTAATCATGTTTTAACGTGTTTATATATATATATATATATATATATATATATATATATATATTCATATAGATATATATTTAACAAAACAAAAATAATCATATATATATATATATATATATATATACACACACATTTTCTTTTAAGTGAAGAATATAAGTTCTGTTAAGTTTTCCTAACTCAGCGCGCCCCATCAAAGTCTATGAGGAGTTAGCATGGTCTCGATATCTGAAATTTCACTTACAGCTTGCAATTCGCAAGCTAATATTACCGTGTTAATTTTTTACTTTGAGCACAGTTAGCGCAAGAGTGGAAAAAATTGTGCTACTTTTAATCAGGCCCTTAGATGGTGTTTAAAGGGAATTTTATTTATTAATTTTTGAGTATTAAAAAGAAGTCATACTTGTATGCTTCTAAATTCCACACATTCTATTTAAAACATAGAAAAAGTTGCAGTACTGAGACCTGGTTATGTTAAAGGTTCCCATTTAAAAGACATTTATCCGAAAGAATGCAATAGTTCCGTTGCCTTACTGGCGTGCTGCTGAGCAACAGCGGATAACAAAAAAAAGCCCTTCATACGCATCATTCGCCTTCTGAAATCTGCTGCTGAAAGCAGATTAATTTACAACATTCATTGCTAATTCACTCATTAATCATAATTTATCACAGCTGTTACACAGCTCTTTAATAAAAGTCATCTTCTACCCAATAACAACCTACACTTAACAATGTACCTGCAAATTGGTGTGTGCAAAACTGATAATTAGCTGTATATATACACATATATATTAAAGGCAGATGTAATTTATATATATATATATATATATATATATATATATATATACACCGGTATATATATATATATATTTATTTATGTTTTTATCTCCCAAATATGAAATTGGGTACTTAAATGGATAGCATATGAGAAATATGTCATCTATATTAAATAGCATCAATTATATCTTCTGTCTATTTATGTGTTTATTCTAAAATATATATCATTTTAGGACAGGCTTATGCATATCTTACACTAACACATACACTCTTACACACAGTCTTTGTCCCAGTAAGAAACTAGCTAAATAGAAAATTTGCAAAATATGGACAATCTTTGCACACAACTGATGCCCTAGTATACAAAGCTGACAAAAAAAATTATGTTTTTTTTCAGCACACAAATATAATCTTTAATAGTGAACTAAGAAAACATGAAAACAATGCATCACTGATCTAATTAATAAGCAAACATAAGAGTTAAACCATTCTTTTTTAAATTAAAGTGATATTATAACGTATATTATATTATATTGGTTGCCTCCCCCCTAGAATTCTTACCTCCCAAATATTTCTAAAAGGGGGAGCATCCCAATTAATGAAAGAATAATACCCAAAAGGAATAAACACATTTTATATTCATATTCTACTTTTAGTAGGTGCTGGCAGTCACTAGGCGGCCCATTTATCAAGTTCCAAATGGAGCTTGAGGGCCCGTGTTTCTGGCAAGTCTTCAGACTCGCCAGAAACACAAGTTATGGAGCAGCGGTCTAAAGACCGCTGCTCCATAACCTGTCCGCCTGCTCTGACGAGTTGGACAGAGAACGCCACAATTCAAACCGATCGAGTACGATCGGGTTGATTGACAACCCACTGCTGGTGGCTGATTGGCCGCGAGTCTATAGGGGAGCTGCTGGTGCAATGCTGAATATGGAGAGAGTATTGCTCTTCGCATTCAGCGATGTCTGTCGGACCTGATCTGCACTGTCGGATCAGGTCCAACAGACCTTTGTTAAATAGGCCTCCATGAGTGTGCACATGCAGATTTGTGACTGTGTTTTTTCTTTATCCTCACTTTTAGTGCACAGTTCACATGACAAGTGCACATATTCACATGTTCTCAAGTATGCACTATATCACTGATGTCTATAAGCTGCATATGCATTCACACTGCTGATACCCAATAGGCAGATATATAGGAACACAAGGAAGGGTAAAAATAGGATTTTCTGTAATGCTTATATAAGATCATCAGTGTCCTAAAATATTTTTGTGTATGAAAAATGTCACATTAACGCAGTTTTAACTGTATCTATTTATTAACTATATTTTGAAATCTCATTTTTAGATACAACAAATTAAAAGACAATGGTCTCTTTAAGAAAATGGATTGCCAACAAAAATCTACCACTCTATTAATTTAAATCAGTTAATCTTTGAGTTACTATGATTTAGATGACTTTCAGAAATAGTGTTTTTGTATTTTTGTATTTAGAGCGTAACTAATAAATTACATAAATGCTGTTCACTTTGTAAACTATAGTAAATCTTAAAATTGTAGCAACAAATTAAGTATGCAAACAGACCAGCTAACTATCCCTGTATGAGAGGGACAGTCCCTACTTCTAAACTCTGTCCTGCTGCCCCTCTGAGACAGCCATACGTCCCTATATGCCAAATTTCCCTTAGCTCCACCCACAGACTACTTAGACACTCCCATGAACCACCCAGATATAACCACAGACCAACTTGACACACCCACAATCCAGCACACTATTTACCCATATCAATATATGCAGTGCAGGTACCAGAGAAATGTTAATATTAACATTAACGTCTTAATTATTTCCTGGGGAAGAAACGTTTATCAGGTGTGCCCTATTCCCTGCTGCCATAGAGATTATACACCCGTATCTTTTTTTATCAGGTACCAGAGAAAAGCATGTACACAAGCGTGATAAATAACAGCACAATAACAACCCTGTCACTCATCTTTTCATATTATCTTTACATGTAAATACGAAGACTCAGAAATACTTTGCTACTAATAACATAACTGTTTTCTTAATGAGATTACTTCTTCATTGTGATGTTTCAGATTGTCCCATTATGATACTATAATGTATGGTATTGGATAAGCCTCTTCAAGAACACAGTCTGAAAAGCATACTTAGCTATGACTTCAAGCCTTTCATTTTCCACATGTTTGTAATCTATATAGGCTAAATCTACCTGAATGAAAATAGATACTTGCTAGATAATCCAGTCCTAATCCCTTATCTAGTAGCAAATGAAAAGCATAAAGCCTCTTGAATGTGATGTTGGTGACATACACCAATTAATTTCCGTGGAACATTACCTAACCATGCCAGAGCACAAAATGTCATAAAACAATATACTATTTCAAAGCTCTTTAAACTTTAAAGATTGCACAAAAAAATATGAATTGTTATACATGCATGGTATATCTGGAATTTAGCACTGCAAAGTCACCAACCACCCCCCAGTTTGCAGAACTGTCATAGTCTGAGAGTTCAGCCTATTGTTCCTCCCATAGCAAACAAGGGCCTTATTAAAGTCTAGTTTTTCTGAGGACTGCCTTGCCACTCCCCCAATCTGAATATTTCCTGCCGTAACTCACCCCCAATAGAATTAAACCCATGGGCCTAGATTTGGAGTTTGGCGGTAAAAGGGCTGTTAACGCTCCGCGGGCTTTTTTCTGGCCGCACCATAAATTTAACTCTGGTATCGAGAGTTAAAACAAATGCTGCGTTAGGCTCCAAAAAAGGAGCGTAGAGCATTTTTACCGCAAATGCAACTCTCGATACCAGATTTGCTTACGGACGCGGCCGGCCTCAAAAACGTGCTCGTGCACGATTCTCCCATAGGAAACAATGGGACTGTTTGAGCTGAAAAAAAACCTAACACCTGCAAAAAAGCAGCGTTCAGCTCCTAACGCAGCCCCATTGTTTCCTATGGGGAAACACTTCCTACGTCTGCACCTAACACCCTAACATGTACCCCGAGTCTAAACACCCCTAACCTTACACTTATTAACCCCTAATCTGCCGCCCCCGCTATCGCTGACCCCTGCATTACACTTTTAACCCCTAATCTGCCGCTCCGTAAAACGCCGCCACCTACGTTATCCCTATGTACCCCTAATCTGCTGCCCTAACATCGCCGACCCCTATGTTATATTTATTAACCCCTAATCTGCCCCCCACAACGTCGCCGACACCTACCTACACTTATTAACCCCTAATCTGCCGAGCGGACCTGAGCGCTACTATAATAAAGTTATTAACCCCTAATCCGCCTCACTAACCCTATCATAAATAGTATTAACCCCTAATCTGCCCTCCCTAACATCGCCGACACCTACCTTCAATTATTAACCCCTAAACTTCCGATCGGAGCTCACCGCTATTCTAATAAATGGATTAAACCCTAAAGCTAAGTCTAACCCTAACACTAACACCCCCCTAAGTTAAATATAATTTTTATCTAACGAAATAAATTAACTCTTATTAAATAACTTATTCCTATTTAAAGCTAAATACTTACCTGTAAAATAAATCCTAATATAGCTACAATATAAATTATAATTATATTATAGCTATTTTAGGATTAATATTTATTTTACAGGCAACTTTGTAATTATTTTAACCAGGTACAATAGCTATTAAATAGTTAAGAACTATTTAATAGTTACCTAGTTAAAATAATAACAAATTTACCTGTAAAATAAATCCTAACCTAAGTTATAATTAAACCTAACACTACCCTATCAATAAAATAATTAAATAAACTACCTACAATTACCTACAATTAACCTAACACTACACTATCAATAAATTAATTAAACACAATTGCTACAAATAAATACAATTAAATAAACTAGCTAAAGTACAAAAAATAAAAAAGAACTAAGTTACAGAAAATAAAAAAATATTTACAAACATAAGAAAAATATTAAAACAATTTTAAACTAATTACACCTACTCTAAGCCCCCTAATAAAATAACAAAGACCCCCAAAATAAAAAATTCCCTACCCTATTCTAAATTAAAAAAGTTACAAGCTCTTTTACCTTACCAGCCCTGAACAGGGCCCTTTGCGGGGCATGCCCCAAGAATTTCAGCTCTTTTGCCTGTAAAAAAAAACATACAAGACCCCCCCCCAACATTACAACCCACCACCCACATACCCCTAATCTAACCCAAACCCCCCTTAAATAAACCTAACACTAATCCCCTGAAGATCTTCCTACCTTGTCTTCACCATCCAGGTATCACCGATCCGTCCTGGCTCCAAGATCTTCATCCAACCCAAGCGGGGGTTGGCGATCCATAATCCGGTGCTCCAAAGTCTTCCTCCTATCCGGCAAGAAGAGGACATCCGGACCGGCAAACATCTTCTCCAAGCGGCATCTTCGATCTTCTTCCATCCGGTGCGGAGCGGGTCCATCTTGAAGCAGGCGACGCGGATCCATCCTCTTCTTCCGATGTCTCCCGACTAATGACGGTTCCTTTAAGGGACGTCATCCAAGCTGGCGTCCCTCGAATTCCGATTGGCTGATAGGATTCTATCAGCCAATCGGAATTAAGGTAGGAATTTTCTGATTGGCTGATGGAATCAGCCAATCAGAATCTAGTTCAATCCGATTGGCTGATCCAATCAGCCAATCAGATTGAGCTCGCATTCTATTGGCTGTTCCGATCAGCCAATAGAATGCGAGCTCAATCTGATTGGCTGATTGGATCAGCCAATCGGATTGAACTTGATTCTGATTGGCTGATTCCATCAGCCAATCAGAAAATTCCTACCTTAATTCCGATTGGCTGATAGAATCCTATCAGCCAATCGGAATTCGAGGGACGCCATCTTGGATGACGTCCCTTAAAGGAACCGTCATTAGTCGGGAGACAACGGAAGAAGAGGATGGATCCGCGTCGCCTGCTTCAAGATGGACCCGCTCCGCACCGGATGGAAGAAGATCGAAGATGCCGCTTGGAGAAGATGTTTGCCGGTCCGGATGTCCTCTTCTTGCCGGATAGGAGGAAGACTTTGGAGCACCGGATTATGGATCGCCAACCCCCGCTTGGGTTGGATGAAGATCTTGGAGCCAGGACGGATCGGTGATACCTGGATGGTGAAGACAAGGTAGGAAGATCTTCAGGGGATTAGTGTTAGGTTTATTTAAGGGGGGTTTGGGTTAGATTAGGGGTATGTGGGTGGTGGGTTGTAATGTTGGGGGGGGGGTATTGTATGTTTTTTTTTACAGGCAAAAGAGCTGAAATTCTTGGGGCATGCCCCGCAAAGGGCCCTGTTCAGGGCTGGTAAGGTAAAAGAGCTTGTAACTTTTTTAATTTAGAATAGGGTAGGGAATTTTTTATTTTGGGGGGCTTTGTTATTTTATTAGGGGGCTTAGAGTAGGTGTAATTAGTTTAAAATTGTTTTAATATTTTTCTTATGTTTGTAAATATTTTTTTATTTTCTGTAACTTAGTTCTTTTTTATTTTTTGTACTTTAGCTAGTTTATTTAATTGTATTTATTTGTAGCAATTGTGTTTAATTAATTTATTGATAGTGTAGTGTTAGGTTAATTGTAGGTAATTGTAGGTAGTTTATTTAATTATTTTATTGATAGGGTAGTGTTAGGTTTAATTATAACTTAGGTTAGGATTTCTTTTACAGGTAAATTTGTTATTATTTTAACTAGGTAACTATTAAATAGTTCTTAACTATTTAATAGCTATTGTACCTGGTTAAAATAATTACAAAGTTGCCTGTAAAATAAATATTAATCCTAAAATAGCTATAATATAATTATAATTTATATTGTAGCTATATTAGGGTTTATTTTACAGGTAAGTATTTAGCTTTAAATAGGAATAAGTTATTTAATAAGAGTTAATTTATTTCGTTAGATAAAAATTATATTTAACTTAGGGGGGTGTTAGTGTTAGGGTTAGACTTAGCTTTAGGGGTTAATCCATTTATTAGAATAGCGGTGAGCTCCGATCGGAAGATTAGGGGTTAATAATTGAAGTTAGGTGTCGGCGATGTTAGGGAGGGCAGATTAGGGGTTAATACTATTTATGATAGGGTTAGTGAGGCGGATTAGGGGTTAATACATTTATTATAGTAGCGCTCAGGTCCGCTCGGCAGATTAGGGGTTAATAAGTGTAGGCAGGTGTCGGCGACGTTGAGGGGGGCAGATTAGGGGTTAATAAATATAATATAGGGGTCGGCAATGTTAGGGGCAGCAGATTAGGGGTACATAGGGATAACGTAGGTGGCGGCGATTTGCGGTTGGAAGATTAGGGGTTAATTATTGTAAGTAGCTGGCGGCGACGTTGTGGGGGGCAGGTTAGGGGTGAATAAATATAATACAGGGGTCGGCGGGGTTAGGGGCAGCAGATTAGGGGTACATAAATATAACGTAGGTGGCGGTCGGCAGATTAGGGGTTAAAAATTTTAATCGAGTGGCGGCAGTGTGGGGGGACCTCGGTTTAGGGGTACATAGGTAGTTTATGGGTGTTAGTGTACTTTAGGGTACAGCAGTTAAGAGCTTTATAAACCGGCGTTAGCCAGAAAGCTCTTAACTCCTGCTATTTTCAGGCGGCTGGAATCTTGTCGTTAGAGCTCTAACGCTCACTTCAGAAACGACTCTAAATACCAGCGTTAGAAAGATCCCATTAAAAATATAGGCTACGCAAATGGCGTAGGGGGATCTGCGGTATGGAAAAGTCGCGGCTGTAAAGTGAGCGTTAGACCCTTTAATCACTGACTCCAAATACCAGCGGGCGGCCAAAACCAGCGTTAGGAGCCTCTAACGCTGGTTTTGACGGCTACCGCCGAACTCCAAATCTAGGCCATGGTTTGCAATGATTCCCCGACACAACTTCACCTGACTAACCAATAAGCTTCCCACTCCCAGGCAGTCTCCAACAAATGTTTGGAGGCATAAATTGCAAGAGCTCTTCATGCAAAGGTCATTTTTTAAAAAAGTTTTAAATTGCCACTGTGTTAAAAAACATTTAGAGTCTTTATATTTTAAAACAATCCAGGGAAACACCCTTGTAAACCATAAAATAATTTGTTTCATATTGAGTTAGCGCACATGAGAATATGGGATTGGGTTTGCGCATGAGTTGGGTGTTATTGCACATGTGATATTCTAAGTTCAGCTTTTTACGTGTGTCGGGTTAGTGCACAAGTGAAAACAGATTACTTTCAACTTATAATATGAGCGAGCCAACGCACGTGAAGAGCTTACTTCTAGCAAAGTTAACACTAGAGTGGTAGCGTTGAAAAACGTTCCACTTGTAATCTGACCCAAAGTTTATAAAAGAAAAACAGTTAAAAAAAAAAAAGTCCAGTATACAGGAGGGTGACCCGGGGAATTCTAGCAAAAATGAATACCACAATTATAAATTAATTTTGAATCATATTTGTGTATACAGAGATAACAATAATGAATCAGAGGACCATTGTGATGCACAGCTTCAGTAAAAGAAATCCCTGACTAAACCAAATGTTTAATTCTTGAAGCCCAAATAAAGTTGGGAAGTGAAAGGGGCTTATCCCAGTCTCTCAATTTTAGTAATGCCTTAATTATTATTACAAAAAGGTAACGGACATAGTATTACTCCATGCATACAAACATTCACAACAATACAAGTTCTATAATTCAATCATATACTCCTCTAGGTACCCCCTATAAGCAAACTTCTCCAGGGAAACACCCCTTTTAAACCATAAAATAATTTGTTTCATATTGAGTTAGTGGGATTGGGTTTGCGCATGAGTTGGGTGTTATTGCACACGTGATATTCTAAGTTCAGCTTTTTACGCGTGTCGGGTTAGTGCACAAGTGAAAACAGTTTACTTTCAACTTATAATATGAGCGAGCCAACGCACGTGAAGAGCTTACTTCTAGCAAAGTTAACACTAGAGTGGTAGCGTTGAATAACGCTCCACTTGTAATCTGGCCCAAAGTTTATAAAAGAAAAACAGTTAAAAAAAAAAAAAGAAAAAGACCAATATACAGGAGGGTGACCTGGGGAATTCTAGCAAAAAATAATACCACAATTATAAATTAATTTTGAATCATATTTGTGTATACAGAGATAACCATAATGAATCAGAGAACCATTGTGATGCACAGCTTGAGTAAAAGAAATCCCTGACTAAACCAAATGTTTAATTTTTGAAGCCCAAATAAAGTAGAGAAGTGAAAGGGGCTTATCCTAGTCTCTCAATATGTGTAATGCCTTAATTAATATTACAAAAAGGTAACGGACATCATGTTGCATACAAACATTCACAACAATACAAGTTCTATAATTCAATCATATATTCCTCTAGGTACCCCCTATAAGCAAACTTCTTAAGAAGCATTTCACCTACTGCTTTATCAAAGGCCTTTAATACTAACACTCTGCTGAGAGCCTCCACAGCTCCTTCCAGCCCCGCCCACTCCTTGCACAGCCCCACCCATGAGATGCCCATCTCTCCTATTCCAGAACCAACCACACAACGCTAGTGGGCATTCATGAAGCGCCCCTTGCAAGTACTTTCTGCAATGCTACTGGTTATACCAAAAGGAATAGATACAGAAAGTAAAACAATAACAAGCAGATTGCACTGGTGGGTTGGTTAGAAGTCTGCTGTGAGATTAGAGTACCCAGACAACTGTCCCATAGGCTGCTGGAACAATTGAAAGCAAAGGAAGCACCAAACTGCAGTAACAATTCAAATGGATATAGAACATAAGCCAGGAGCATCAAAAATAACTTTATCACAAACAAATTGCTAAATATGCATCAAATATATGCCATAGTTAGATCAAGTGATTCCAACAGGTAGAGCAAGATCAATAGATCATTAAAGGGATAGTAAACATGTTGTAATTACATGACATTTCTGTTGTTTTGCTATAGAATAACATATTAGCCAAGTCTTAAAAACAAATTAACATTCTTTTTACTGCAATTATATTTCAATACCTTGGTGCCAAATTATCAAGCTCCGAACGGAGCTTGATGCCCCGTGTTTCTGGTGAGCCTTCAGGCTCACCAGAAACCCAAGTTATGATAAATGCAGAGAGCGTATGCTGTCGGCATTTATCGATGTGCAGCGGACATGATCCGCAATATCGGATCATGTCCGCTCACATCATGATAAATAGGCCCCTTAACTCCACCCACTATTTGCCTTATTCAGAAAAGCAAAATTGGACTTTCGATCTATGGACAACAAGGCTAGCCATGTTCATAAGGTAATATAAAATGCATTGCTTTGGAGTTGTTATCTTATAAGGGACAGATATGTAGCAGATTTAGCCATGAGAATTTAACAGACTGCATTTCATGTTCGGAGAATTAAAAATTGCTCAATTTTCAGAGCTAAATTTCATGAAAAGGGAGAAAAATAAAAATATATTGCATTATGCATAGCTAAACATTTTACATTCAAATGTCAAGTTGCTTTAAGCATTGAAAAAACGCACAGCAGTCTTGTGATCTTTTGGTCATTTACCTCTAAGCTAGCAGTGATAATAGGGTTTCAGGAAACATAACTTATGAGGTTGTCAGCAAAAAATATTTTTCCAAGTGTTAAATAAAGAACAGTTTTACAGGCAAGCTTAAATTTTCTTATACTCAGCACATGCATAAGTAGATCATATTGGCTTCACATAAAAGTGGACCCTGTGTTACTAAAGTATGGCCATTCCTGGCCTTGAGAATTCAATGATTCACTTTAAAATGGTAATTTTGTTACTTTTAAATTTTATTTAACTTTCTCAAAAGGTTCACATGATAATAAGTTATTAGTTAACAATGGCAAAAGCTGATGAAATTTTAATCGCTAAAATATTTTTTATGCTTG
>NC_069500.1:627272345-627274845 GCF_027579735.1 Bombina bombina
ATCCCAGAGTAGAGAAAGTAAGTACGATGAGGTAGGTGACACTCACCACAGGCAGGCCAGTCCCCAGTGACAACGGCAGAGCGGTCCAAGGCAAAACAGAATAATTGCCAGGCAGGCAGGATTCGGCAACAGAAAAGCAGTCCAAGGGCACACCACTAGAATGGTCAGGCAGGCAGGATTCGGCAACAGTAAAGCAGTCCAAGGGCACACCACTAGAATGGTCAGGCAGGCAGGATTTGGCAACAGTAAAGCAGCCCAGCAATTGTAGGGAGTAGTCAGACAGGCAAAGTTCAGCATCAAATATCAATCCAGCAATTATAGGGTTAAGAGGCAGAGTAGTCAGACAGGCAAAGTTCAGCACCAAATATCAATCCAGCAATTATAGTACGATCTATCACACCCAGGAGCACACAAAGTATCACCTATACTTGGGCAGTGATAGATTGCACTAAACAGGTTTAAATAAAGAAGGATTGGCGTCACAGCGTGAGACCGGCATCAGGGAGCCCTAGGCAACGAGCAAGGAAGGAGACGCCACGCCCCTAGCAGCGGCTGGAGCGGTGCAGCGCGTGACAACAGAGGGCCTAAGTATCATGGAAAATTTCGTTACACTAGGCCTAAATTACATTAAAATCTGAACACAAATCCATTCTCATTTTTACTAAAAAATTATTTTTATAGAAAGCTATCATTTGTCCATGGTGAATTATGAATTTATAACTATTCAATATTCTGCAGTTTCAAGTATTTTTTTGACTGTGCAAGATTAGTGGTTTTCTGGATTTATCAATATGCTATCAAAATGAAATTCCACAGATATAGGAGGCATTTTTTGTTTCCCCTTTCTAAAAATGAGAGAATTAGGGTGTATTATAGAAACAATGGGTTATATTTTCATGCAGCGGATGCTGCATTCTACCCCCAAAGTTTCAGGCCCACCACAGCAGAAGGTATTTGATCCAGCTGGGCCCCTGCTAATTGACTCACCGGCCATGGTACTTTAAATATGTGTTTTGAAGCTTTGTGGGAGTTAAACACATAGACTTACAGGGTCAGTAGTGCTGACAAATTAGATAATGTCATTTTTGCTTTACAATGGCCCTTTAAGCTGGAGCATTATCAACAAAGGATTATAAGCCATAGATACACAGTCACACATGTCTGCAGAGCACAAGTGATATTTCTTCCTAGCTCTATTTGCTGAATGGTTCTAACAATCTGGTCATCAGACATACTCTAGAGATATTCCTGATATTCCATTTTGTCAAAAAAAAAAGTGTAACATTCCGTTTGATTTATAATATTCAGTGAAGCTTTCACATACCTCTAATCAATCGAGTATGGAAGCACATTTGCCACACACTATAACTTGATTGCCTCTAGACTTGAAATATTCCTGCTGGGATAACTTCACCCACAACCTACCTAATGTATCACATTAGACTGAAAACTCTCAGAATAAATCTTGCATTAACGTTATAGATATGTTCATTTTGCAGCTCTCTATATATGATCATTATTATCAAAATATTTTAGTGTACGAGGATCAGAATTGAATTCCATGTTATTCAAATTGTTGAATTTTACTTTTGCACAAGAATACCCATAACATATTTATAATGATTGCATATATATTGTGCTACCTTAGAGTGTTTTCTGTTATGTAGTTATTATGCAAATACTGTGACTCTGTTTGTTCATTATCTTTTATCTATTTACATATATATATATATATGAGACAGATTTTTTTCCACATATATGTACACTGCAGACTCCAGTAGAATCTCGGCATTGCAATTTGATCACATCTTTTTAAAGCTATATTAAACTTTTTTTTTATTTTTCTAAACATCAGCAAATGTAACATAAAGCTAAACTATGAACATAATGGTATCTAGTAAACAATTCCTGTTGTTGAATGCCTACATCAAATAGTTGAACAGTTTATCAGATCAACATTCATGAAATAATCACTGTGGAACAGCTTATCTGATAAAGCAGTAATGTGTTTCTTTGTATACTTAACCAAAATGTTTGAATGGATCTTACTTGCGATCTGATAACAATGTTATGGCTGTATACAATAAAGTCCAAACAGGCAGCTTCTGTCTTGAGAAAATATTTTTTGTATTATTGGATTGTATAAATTAAGAGCCGCCTTGGTAAACTGAATAAAAATTAGCTGATTTTGTTCCTAGGGATGATGAATATCATTTACATTCAGTAAATAGTGCAGAGAGAAGCAATTTCAAGAAAAGTGTCAAAGGTCTCATAGTTTTACCTCTTGCATTAGTGTGGCTAAAACATCTATTGTCTCTCGCATGCCAAGTTGATATTGAATGGAAAATAGGTAATGACCACATTTATTATCCTATTACTCTCTGGTTCATACCCATATGCCACTAAAGGAATAATGCTAATTTACTTCTGTAATAGCTTTTTTTTATTGTTCTTTCTGGTTTTAATTTGTAGTATATACTCTCATGCAATGGCTGAAAGA